>NW_011500101.1:85516-109198 GCF_000495115.2 Populus euphratica
CTATTATTGTTGTTATTGCTATTATTGTTGTTTATAATTGTTGTTTATAATTTGTACAATTAACCTCCCTGTGGTTCGACCCCGGTCTTGCCGAGTTATTTATTACTTTAACACTCTTGCACCTGGGAGAAGACATCAATCTTTTAGTCGTGTCATAGGCCAATACAAACCCTGAAGGATTTAATTGAAATAGAAAAAAAGATGTTTAAAGTAATAATAAACTTTTTTTTTATTAGATCCTACCAAATGTTTTACTTTTGACTATTAATCAGTACACCATAAAGCACAAACTAAGTTTCTATTTTAGTAACATGTTCTCCTTTCCTCTTTCTCGGTCTCTTATTAAAAATTAAAAATCTTAACCTCTTAATGACGTTCTTATATTTAGTGGCAATCCTTTCATCTCTCTCTCTTATTTTTATTTTAATTTATTTTTATTTTCTAACATATTAATAATTTATATATTTGATTTGATTTATACTTCAAATTCTTATTTTAAATATTTAATTCATCCTTGGAATAAGATTTCAATATTGTTTTGTTAAGTCATGGTGGTTGTCTATTGTCACACCTCAAAGGACGTCGTGATGAGCTGGTTTTGTATGAAAATGAGATATGAAAAAGGAGTAGCCATCTCGTTTTACGGTAGCTAGAAACCCTAACTAGTATTCAAAGATTTAGTGAAAGGGGCTAATTATGTAATAGGAAAGATATCAATCACCATATACATCCTACCTAAATTAAGCTGTATTGTTGTTTGTTTTCAAAGATAAATGTGTTTTAATGTGGTCTGCCTAAACTAGTATATAGTTTGAGTATTATCCTTATCCATAAAACAAAATCCAAGGACAAGGCCCGATGTTGGACGCTACCATTCTGGGTCATTTAATGGACTATATTAAGTGACCCTATAATTTGTTAATTAACATTTGAAAGATATGGTCTATTATGAGACCATTCTTGTCATAATCCAAAAAAAAACATAATTATTTAAAAATGTAAAATTTATGAGATGTAATTTTTTTTATTGAAAATTCAATAGAGTTTCCCTTGTAACAAGATCATACCAAGTAATCGACAGCTACATTCTCGACACAACTCATATCATAATCATTGTCCAATCATCTTAGACCTATTTCCCAAACAACACATTAGAAAAAAAAAAACAGGATTATCTAATAATCAAAATGCAATCAATAATAAAAAAACAAAATAAAATAAATAATTCTAAGGTTTACTTAACTTGTATAATAAAAAAATAAAATTACACCGCATAAAATTTTACACTTTTAAGTAATTATGTTTTTTTTTGGGTTATGACAATTCTATCCTAGATCTTTTAACAAATGATTGCATCATTTAATATAAGGCTCAAAAGCGCATGTAAATTGACTAAATAACATTAAAAGGATAGGACCTACATTTAGACTATACGATCCTGAGTTGATAATAATTAATAGAGACAATTAATTCAAAATCAAAATTACTTGATACTATTATTCGATATTTAACATCAAGAAAACAGGGTTTGTTGATAGACCATACTATCTTTAGGTTAATTATCAATTAATAGAAATAATTAATACAAAGATTATTTTATTTTTATTATATTAAATACAAAAATGGGTGCTGGACTTGTATTGACAATGAAAAATTAGGCATTGGTCCTAAACGCGACATCGAGTAAATTCAAGCTTTAGACCCACATTGTTGATTTAGAATTCTCTTTCTTATTTTCTTATAAGTCTTGTTGTTACTCACTTTTGACCCTATAAAAAAATCAAGAAAAAAATAGGAAAAATAAAAATAAAATCCAAAATACAAGAAGACATATATGAAGAAAGCCTAGAAGATTGCCCATGATTGTGAGTGGAGGACCAAGATGACAAGTGGAACAGTTGGAGGACTAAAATGTATAAAATTGATAAAATTGACAACCCTATTCTGATTGACAAAAGGTTCCATTGGTGAAGATATTTTTATCCAGATAAAGAACACAAATTATGATGTGTAAAGACTCATTGGGAATTTAAGAAGGTTTAATTAATTTTATCAAGGGCTTAATTGCAAGGAAAATTAGTTTTTATAGTCAATTTGGGTGTTAATTGGACGAAATTGAAGTTTGGGAATTAAATTAGACTTTTAAGGTTTAATTGGTTAAATTAGAGGCTTAATTGTGAAAACATTAAAGTTTGTAGGTCATTGAAGGATTTAATTGTAGATTCTTAAGACTAAAGACCGACTTATAAGTGGTTTGAAATTTCAAAAGATAAAATTAGAGGCTAAATGAAAAGGAATTGTAATTTTAGTGGTTAATTAAGGATGAAATTGTACAAACTAAAAATCAAGGACTTATTTATAAAAGGTGCTACACTTTAGGATGAATATTTGAATTTGAAAAGGATACAATTGCATGCAATTAAAAGTTGGGAGATAATTACGTATGTAATTAAAAGGAATTGGAAGAGTAGGGATAAAATTAAAATTGGCCAAATATAAAATTAAAAAAACATAATTTATAAGGTTTAACCTAGAAGATGTGTTATTAACCTACTGTTCATCTCTTTCCTTAACAATTTTGGCTGGTTGAGTAGGTATCTTTAGGTGAATGAATGTGGTGTTTTCAAGCACCTCAAGGGCTATAACTAACACTATTCAATTGAGAAGCACCCATTTTATAATGTCATGCCTATTAAATTGGATGTTTACACCCTAATTTTTCCATAGAAGTGTTGAACATCTTGTCCCTGATAAACTTTACCCTAATCAAGGATTCAACTAGTGTGTTTAGAGGCCTAAAAGGCCAAATCTAGGTTTTAATGGTAGTTCTTAAATTTTTGGAAACTTTTTGAATTCTAGGTTCATATTCTTTGCTTGAACTTTGCCTTAGCCTCTTGTTTTGGAGTTGTTTTAGATTAATTGTTGGCACAAACATGTTAACTTATCATCTTTAGCAAATAATCTAAGGTTAAAATGCATCAATAACTCGTATTCATGCATTTATATTCTAAGGTTCTATCAATTGCCCGAATATATTTTGATCAAATCATGGCTTTTAGGTGTTAATCAAAGGAAATGGATGCTTGATTCTTGATATATGTATGATTACTAACAAAACCTTGACCTTGATTACATGAAAACTTGTTTGGTTTGTGATTTGTGTTTGTTGAGTTTTGGTTTGAATGTTCATTGTGATCTTCATGTTCCTGATGTTTGATTTGTTTTCGTCAAAAAAATTTATGTTTTCATGTTCGATTAGTTTTGATCTGTTTTTGGTTTAATTAATTGTTTTGCTTTAATCTCAGGTCAAACCATGGTCTTTTATTAGGTTTAGGGTTGAACTAGTGTTTTCGAGTCAACCCGATTGATTTTATTTTGGGTCAAGTACTAAGACTTTGTTTGGTTGATTACTTTTTTATTAAGGAATATTTGGTTTAAAGGGTTGTTTAACAAACACACTTTTAGAACTTTTTTGATATTTGAATAAAAATGGTTTTTTTTTTGCCAAATAATTCCCAATTAATTTCCTAAAAATTCTAAAAAATTTGAAGGACCAATTTAAAATTATTTATGGTCCCTTACACTTTTTTGAATAATTTTATTTAATATCAGGATTATAGACTTACATTGTAAAATGCTGACTTGGTATGAAAATATTTGCTTTTTGTCGACACCTCCAACATTTTCAAAATTTTTGAAAACATTTATCATTTTAAAAATAAAAAAATGTGTTTTATTTAGAGTACATCAGAAAAGTCTCTCAAAGATAAAAATCATATGTTGCATAAAAATATTAATGTATAAATATATGGTATGATTTAACATTTTTTTATATATAGGTAAAAATTCAAAAAAAATATTTGTGTGTATTTTTTGATTTAATAACTAGTTTATTAAATCCATAAGAACTTGTTCAATATTTCAATAACCCCTAAAAATTCTAATTCATGAGTGTTAATGGTCAACATTCTAGTATAAATACTAGATCTACAAGTAGGGTGACATTTCAATATTAGAAGTTGACTTGAAAACTCTTACAAAATTATTTTGGAAGTATTTTTCACCACAACAAATAAGTTAGGTGGTGCTAATACAGCTCCAAGCCACAATCAATCTATTACCCTAAAATGTCATATAAAACAAGTCCACTAGGGTCTCCTAGTGACACTAAACCAAACAATTAAGTGGTGACTCTTTAATCCCATCACTGCAACGTTGCGTATATATGTGCGACAAGTCTTTTCTTATTTTTTTAAAAATTATTTAGGATGATTTTCATATATTATAAATAGAGTTATTTAGATTGTACTTAGGCTTTTAGCTTTCAACCATGATATTTTGAATGAAATTATGTTTTAGGTTTTGCAACACTTTTCTCTTTGGTTAAACAAAGAACAATCAAACTTATCATAGTATAATTGACTTTGTGGTGTTCTTCCTTATACTTCTCATTCACGAATTGGTATTCATAGGATGAAAGTTCATATTCCAATAGTGGTAGTGCTTTTAAGTTTAGGTAATTTCTGTATCACACTTCTAACAAACTTTATTCTTTAGCTTCTAGGATTTGTCTTTCTTATGTGTAGGTTACATGACCATGTGATCATGGGGTTCATGTTAGTTGATATCAATGCTTAACTTTATTAATCAAGTTATTCCTCGTTGTTTTCATTGTTTAAAATTGTTTTCGCATTTATCTTCTTCTTGTTTTTCTTAATCTCCTTTTGGGTATGATTTTGGTAAAGTTTTATTTGGTTAATTTTTTTTTTGTTATTGTCTAGTTTTGTATTAAGGGTCATTTGATAAAAAATAGTCTAACGTTTTATTCTATCTAGAATATCTATTAAAAGTAAAAAAAATAAAATAAAAGATATCACAGTTTACAGAGGCTAATTCATTTGGGTAACAAGATAAATTGAAGTTTTGAGGTTTGATATTATTAAAATCAGTTGGGTAACTATCGTTTGAGATTTGAAATTTGGGATTAGAATTCTTATTCCATAGTGTTTTTATGTCATATCTTGGTTGTCTTCTGTCTCATTTTTCTATTTATGTCATGTATACATTAAGAGAGAGAGAGAATGAAGAAGGGTTCTTGCTCAAGAACACAAAGACTTATCCTATGTTTAGGGAATCAAGGAAAGAATTTCATAAGTTAAAAGAACTGTTCTATGAATGACAAGAATCAAAGAAAGAAGAGTAACAAATGCCAAAAGGATGGAAAGTGAAAAATGAGATGTGTTACTTTCACACAAAATTGTTAGAGCGAGTGTTAGTAAGAAAAGAGTTTTGAAGGCTTAAACAAGAGGCTTATAAAAATCCATTATACCTATTAGTGATTTGAGAATGAATCATCTTGAAAAGAGAGGGAATGATATGATCTAGTTTCAAATAATCAAGCATTACTCTTAATTTGACCATTAGTTCAAGTTGAAATTTTAACCTAGTGTAGAAAAATATGTCTTAAAACTATTTGTTAAATATATTGCTTTCTTTTAAAGAAAAAGTTCTAAAATTAGCTGTTAAATATCCTTTTATTATTAGAAAAATAATCATCTTCAAATAGGAAGTTTACAAGTCAAAAGGCAAAACAAATAACAAAATTCATATTGCATTTTTTGATTTGTATTGTGATGCCCTGTATAACTTTGATTGACTTGAACTTATAACCCAATATAGGAAAATATGTCTGAAAACTCTTGGTTAAATTTCAGCTAATCCAATGCTCGGATTGAGAGTAATGTTTAATGGCGTAAAACTAGACAATAGGTATAATTACGCTAGAATCCAAATTTTCTTGTTCAACCATTTCTTGGATTGTATCATTACTACAAAATCCAAGAAAATAAAGAAATCAATGCAAGAAATCAAGAAACTAAAGAAATTGATGCAAGATAATTCTATTCTACCTAAATTTGCAAGAAATCAATCAAGATCACCAAGAATTTCCAAAACAAGTTTCGGCTAAACCTAGTTCATGCAAGATCCAAAATTTCAAAAAACATTTCAAGAATTCTTTTAAGATTTTTGATTTTGATTCCTTTTTTAATAGGTGTTGAATTTCTCAAGTGCAGAGATGAACACAATTTGTTGTTTTTATGAAATTTGTTTTTTTGGCAACTTCAAGACTTTTTTTTTCTTTTCCTATAAAAAAATTGATTCTCTTCTTCTTCTTTCTTTTTAATTAAGATTCCACTAAAACACCATAAAGATCAATAAAGATCAAACTTTTTTTTGTCACTATGATAGTCAAAATCCTAGAGAGAAAGAAACTAAGCACAAGAAATAAACCCTAGATATAGCAAGATCTAACAAAAAACCCTAGTATTACTTGTAACAAAGAAAAGTAGAGAGATATAACCTGAAATTAGCTGAGCTTTGATGTAAAATTGTCCTTTAGATTGCTAACCTTAGGTTTTGAAGAAATTTTAAATAATTATTGATTCTTTAGCCTTTAAATATAAAATAAATCATTGTGTAGTTTGTTAATTGTTTGATAAGTTGTTAAGTTATTTTTTATAATCAAAGTACGAGAGATTTTGAAGAAATTTTGAATAATTCTTGATTCTTGAGTCTTTAAATATAAAATAAATCATTGTATAGTTTGGTTAAGTGTTTGATAAGTTGTTAAGTTACCTTTAAAAACCATTGTACAATAATAAAGTAGTAAAAGGTGTAGCAGGTCTATTAAAGTGAAAAACCTATAAATTATATGAAACACGAAACACGAGAAAAAGTGAATTTTATTATAAGAGTAAACATGTGAGGTTCGTGTGAGGAAAAAATAATAATTGTTTTTATTTACTAGTAACCTTTATTTCGAGTATAATCAATGTCTTCAAAAAGTATTAAAAAAAATAAGAATTGTAGAGGAAAGGCATGATAAAGGTGTTAATGAGTATAATTGATGAGATTATTAGTAGAAAAAAAGATCCTAAAGTTAAAGAAAAGAAGTTTTGAAGGGCTGATGATCAGATTATTGCTATGAAGTTGGTAAATGAGCAACAAAGAGAGATCATCTTCCATACTAGATGTTATATTAGTAACAAGAAGTGTAGTGATTATTGATAGTGAAAGTTATGCTAATATTCTTAAGCATGATAAACCTTATAAGTTTTGATGGTTAATTAGTTTTTATATACAAGTTGCTGCAAATTGTTGCCTTTTTTTCTTTATATGATTAAGTGATTCACATACTAAGTTCTTGAGTGAACTTACAAACTCTTCAAATGATTGATCAACTTTTTTATAATTTATACTTCTCGTTCACATCTTATTATAGGTTCAGGGTGAAGGTGATCAATTACTTATAACTTGGGTTTTTAAGGCAAGGTTCTTGTTGGGTCAAGTTGCAAACTTTTCTTCAAACCTCAAATTAGCAATCTAAAAGACAATTCCATATCATTTTGGTATCAGATCTTGACTTTATTGATCATGTTATATCCTTTTTGTTTTCATTGTTTCAAACTGTTTCTACCTATATCTTCTTCTTGTTTTTCTTTGTGTCTCATTTTGGATATGATTTGGTTATAGTTTTATTAGGTGAATTTTTTTCTCTCTTCTTTTTTTATTATCTAGTGTTGTGTCAAGGGTCCTTTGATTAAAAAAAAGTGTCGAATGTTTTATTATGTCTAGAATATCTATTTAGAGTAAATTAAAGTTTTGGGGTTTGATCTTATTAAAATTAGTTGGGTACCTATTTGGATTAGAATTCTTATTCCATGATGTTTTTATATCATATTTTGGTTGTCTTCTATCTCATATTCTTATTTGTGTCATGTATTCACTAAAGGAGAGAGAACATAGAAAGCTCCTTGCTCAATAACATAAAGACCTATCCTATATGTGTGTCCTTTTGGAAAAAAATTTATAAGTTAAAAAAATTATATACATAGAAAATTTCAGAGAGAGAGAGAGGAACAACAACACTGAATGGATAAAAGACAAAAGAGAAGGAATGCTACATTCATACAAAGTTGTTATAGGCTAGTATTAACAAAAAAAGAAGAAGCTTTAAAGCATTAAACAAGAGACTTATGGAACATCCATTGCACTTATTGGTAATTCAAGGATGAATTATCTTGAAGAAATAGGGAATGATATGATTCAACAAGAGGTTGAATAAGAGAATTTGGATTCTAGTGTAATTGTTCCTACAATCCATTTTATGTTATCGAGTATAATTTTTTATCTGATTGTTTGATTGAGCTAAAATTTAACCAAGAATTTTCAAACATATTTTCCTATATTGGGTTATAATTTCAAGTCAATAAAAGTTCTACAAGGCATCACAATACAAGTCAAAAGATGCAATATGAATTTTGTAATTTGTTACTTTTTGACTTCTGAACTTTCTATTTGAAGATGATTCTCTTCCTAATAATGAAATGATATTTAACAACTAATTTGCAATCTTTTCTAGTTCAAAAAGGATCTTTAATAAGCATTAATATAGAAAACTGTGGTAAGGATTCCTTCAATGTTCCATTCTTACAAGTATTCTTGGATTGATTTTTATTGCATAGTTTTATGCTAAGAATCATAATGTTTTATGCAATCATTGAACCTGATTGAAATTTTACTAAACATTTCTAGAGATTTCGATCACTTTGACATTGGGAAGGCCTTGCAATAAGATTTATAAGTTACTATGCAAGATTTATTTTAAAATTTGATGATTTTATGATCTAAATTTAAATTGTATTTTTTGTATCGTGTTAAAAAAGCATTTTTAATAACATTGGGTACTAATCTATATATACACACTCATATAGGATTTGTTTCAAATTCATGACATCAATTACGACTAATAGAAATATAGTGTTATGAAGAAGGTAAATCAATAAATTCTACAATTTAATTATTAATTTGAATAATAGTTGATGTTTCTTATTGCATGTGATACAGAATGCATCACCTTTACTCCTCCGGTTGGGGTTGAATATCTGTTGATGGCTATATAAAGATCCATAATATTATCAAATGCATTGGCATCGAGATGCCAAATCAAATATTTCAATCAACAAAATTAAAGAGTAATCGGATGATAATTAAATTCCCACATGAAAAAGATGCTTTAAGTACCAAAACATCAGAAATCTCCTTCTGGGCTGAAACTGTTTCTTATAAGAACAAAAAGTATACTTCCTTTAGATACTACTCTCACTCTCTGTTTTCATATAATTATTTGGTCAAAGTATTAAGTTAGGTATTCTTTTTCTTCTTTTTAATTAAAACTCATTTATAAAACAGAGAATATTTTAGAAAAATATTAATAAACAAACAATAATATAACATATTAATTAATAGCATTCATAATTTGTATGAAATATGATGATATCTTCATAAATACAACATCTGCTTTTTTAGTCTAAAAGGGATAGCAACATTAATAGCGGTGTCCGCGCCACGTAACCGTTTCCTTTATCTAAACTGGTAAGGCTTAACATCACCATTTTGGTTAATAGGAGTATAATATTAAGTTCATGTTTTTTTTAATTAGAGTAAAAGAAAATTTACCCTGCCTGTATTTACAATTTTAAGACCTAAACAGTGAATAAAATCATACTACTGTACACCATAACTCATTATAAAGTGTTGTGATTCTCTCTCATACATGCAAACAGTCTAGATTGGTTCTTGATGATTCTTGGATTATTTGGATCCATTGGCGAAGGGTTCTCTACACCACTAGTTTTTCTTGTGGCTAGGAAATTGCAGAACAATCTTGCTGGTTCATATTCTATTACAGATGCCTTCTCTAACAACATCAATAAGACTTTTTTGTTTTTCCTGTCTGTTTCCATTTTCATATAGATACACACGTGCATATGCAAGACTAGTTATTAATTGGCTTTTTTATGCATGGCAGAATGCATAGGCACTTTGTTACCTGGCTTGTTTGTTTCATAGGTTGGTTTAGTTATGTTTATTACGGTTATATTAGTTAAAGCATGTTTGGATTGATTGTTTTTCAATGATAAGATGAAATTAATTAAGTCAAGATCAGTGCCAATTTTATACTCTTTTACTTCTTTTTTTTATTAGAGGAATATTGTTTTACAAGAACAAGTGAAAGACAAGCTACTAAAATGCAATCAAGATATTTGAAAGCAGTGTTAAGGCAAGACGTGGGTTATTTTTTATTTACATGTAACAAGTTCATCCGAGCTCATCACAGGTGTCTCTAATGACAGCTTTGTAATTCAAGACGTTTTAAGTGAAAAGGCTGTGTGAAATCTACAGCTGTTTCTAAATAATTTTTTTTCCCACTCAATTTCATTAATTAAGGATGTTAAATTTGATTTTACAGGTTCCAAACTTTTTGAAGAATTGTGCCACATTTGTTGGGTGCTATATAGTGGTGTTTTTAAAGCTATGGAAACTGACAATTATAGCATTGCCATTTATACTGTTGTTAGTAATTCCTGGTGTAATATGCCAAAAGATTCTGATGAGATTGTTAAGAAAGATGAAACAAGAGATTAGCAAGGCAGAAACAAGAGCAAAACAGGCTATATCTTTAGTGAGGACAATGAAAGGCAAGAAAATCCTTAGTCCTCTGCATTTGTTTGCTAAGGCTACTATATTACATCATTGGATTAATTAGATTCTTCATTTCTTTGCTACTTCCTCTATCACAAATTAAATGTCTGTGCATTTTGATTTGCACAATGTGTTACTATGGAAAGTGAGTTCCAAGCGCCTTATTTTAGATTTTCTTTTCCCTTGAAGGGGAACGTCGGATTAATAATAACTCAAATGTAAGAAAAAAGGTAGGAAAGATCTTTTGTTTTTTATATTCATTTAGGGATAGCCAGCAAATGAAGATAGTCACTTAAATTGGAATAGAGGGTATTAGTTTTGCTCCCACTATTATATTGGTTTTTTGTTATTGTTATTGATTGTTGTTTTTGTTGTTCATTATTAGAGCACTTGGAGCTGGTTTTTCCAATACGCAGTACTTCGCAGATGCATGTTCTACTGGAGAATGTATCATGGAAGTGATAGTACGAGTCCCTAAAATAGACTTAGATAACAAGGAAGGTGAGATTTTGGATAATATTAAGAGTACAAGTTGAATTTAGACAAGTCAAATTTTCGTATCCGTCTAGGCCAAAAAGCATTATCTTTGAAGATTTTTGTCTGCAAATCCCAGTAGGAAAAAGCGTGGCTTTAGTGGGTGGTAGTGGATCAGGAAAATTGACAATGATAGCATTATTACAAACATTTTATGACCCACTTGGTGAAGAGATACTTCTTGATGGAATTGTTAATGATAAACTGCAACTCAAGTGGCTAAGGTCACCAATAGGTTTGGTGAGTCAGGAGCCAGCACTACTTGCAACAACAACTAGGGAGAATGTACTTTTATGCAAGAAAATGCCATGATGGGCGAGGTTGTTAAAGTTGCCAAAGCTTCTGATGCTCATAATTTCATCTGCCAGTTCCATCAAGGTATTCTACTTAGGTTAATTTTGATTAACTACACTTAATTGATGTTGTTTCACGTTCAAGAATATGTGAGTTGATATAAATTACATCTTTTAACTGTTAAAATTCAAAGCCTCAATAAGTAGTGAAGAAACTGTAGTGATGGAAGAGCAAAAAATTTCAGCACCATCATTTCCAAGATTGTTGGTATTGAACTTAGCAGAATGGACACAAGCGGGGTTCAACCTGTATATGTATTTGCTTTAAGGCCAATGATATCTGTGTTCTTTTTAAAATATTACAATGAGATTAAGGAGATGATAAAAGATTATAATATTATGAAAATAACTACATTGTAATCAATTTTTCATAAGATTCGTTCATATTTTTTTATAAAATCAAACTGTTTAATTATTTAACTTTTTGAAGTTTACTTAAGTCTATAAATAAATTTTTATAACTTGCATA
Organism: Populus euphratica; assembly: GCF_000495115.2. Lineage (NCBI taxonomy): Eukaryota > Viridiplantae > Streptophyta > Magnoliopsida > Malpighiales > Salicaceae > Populus > Populus euphratica. The sequence goes on from NW_011500101.1 coordinate 97,418, forward strand.
CTTTGTTAGTAAATTGTTTAGATTCAAGACCTATAGGTAGTGTCATATATATAATTTCATAAAGATTTTCATTTAGGAATGCAGTTTTAACAATCATGGTATACAATTATAGCAAGCAAGACCATTATAAAATTTAACATGACTATCAATCATAAGGTTTCATCAATGTTAACACCTTGTTTTTATTTTTGTAGCTTTTGGAAATTAGTCTAGTTTTATATGTTTATACATTATTATCCATGCCAGTTTTTCTCTTAAAGACTCACTTATATCCAATGAGTTTTATCCCTTCAGGTAAATCAACCAAAGTTTATAGTTGGTTAGTGTACATGAAATCCATTTCACATGTCATGGTTTTAAGTCATTTTTCACAATCAATATTAGATATTACTTCCATATAGTTGGTAGGTTCATCATATATGAATAACTCGTCATTATCAGCTTCCATAAGGAGTTGATATCTCAATGGTGTATGATATATCCTCCTAGATTTATGAAGTTCTTATGTTTATTAAGTTTAAAGTTGAACTTCAAATGTTATAACTTTAGGCTCTTGCTCTATTTGGATGTCTATTTGTGGTTCTTGAACTTTATTAATTTTTATTTTTCTCTTATTACTCCTTTCAAGAACAAACTCTTTCTTTAAAAGGTAACATATTTTAAGACAAACATGTTTTGCTCAATGAGATGATAAAAATAATACACAACATATTATTTTAGATATCTTATAGATGATTGTGCATCAAAAGTGTCATTAAGTCTCTTATTTTACATATGTATTTATTGTTTTTATTTGGTTGTTTTTATAATAATTGATGTGTTTTTTAGTAATGAAGTTTGTTTTAATGTTTCAATAGGTTTTTGGAGCTTAAATGAATTAATTCACAAAATTCAACGTCGGAATTCAGAACAAAGAATTGAAGAGACATTTAGTTGAAGATTGAAGCAAATCTTGGTTCAAATAAGTGCTCCAAATTTGTCCCAAAAATCAATTCTATTCCAATTCTAGAAAAGAATATCATATGATTTATTTCAAGCCCAAACTTGCCTTATGTTGTGTGCAAACTTCAACCATTAAACACTCAAGGTTTCAATGTCAATCTTAGCCCAAATAATAAGTACATTTGTATACTTATTTGATGCTCAAATTCAGCCCAAAAATCAGCCCCAAATCAGCCCTAAATCAACCCCAAATCAACCCAAACACAATCCATGATCTTACATGTCCACACAACAAATAACAATTGATTTATTTTGGGCAATCCATTGATCCAAGAAGGCAAGCACATGGATGGAAAGCTGGAGGGGATATTTTAACATTATTTTGGGTCAAAAAGAAGAAGGAGACACCTCATAAATGAGGAAGAAAAACGTGCACCAAAGTAGTTGTAAAGCTGTCTTGATTTGATTTTTCAGAACACCTTTCGGTGTTTTGCCCATAACTTTTGACTCAGGTGTCCAAATGAGCTGTTCTTTAATGATCTGGAAAGGTGACAGAATTGCCTATAAATATGTCTCTAATAGACTTCTCCAAAAAAAGCTTCTAAGAGGGTCGAATTGCTGTCCAAAGTTAGAGTCAGATTTGTGTCCGAATTTTTTCTGAAATTGTATTGTGTTCTTCTTTATAGATTTCGGTTCTTTAGTTTGTAAAACTTATTTTTTCAGTTGGATTCAAGTTCTTTCATGTTTATTGAAGTGTTCTTATATATAATCATGGTTGGCTAAACTCTTTCTTGGATCCAAATCAAGGATAATGGTGATTGAGGTGAGTTCTTTAGGATATGAATGAATCTTAATGTTTATCTTCTTATTTTCTTCATGAATGATTTATTATTGTAAAGAAATTTTAGAAATCATTTAGGTAATGTTATAATCTTGAATTTTTATGCACAAACTTTAGTTTTGGTATAGAGATTGCTTGATTCAATGTCTTACTTAATATGAAAGTACTTGTTCATTCTTAAGCAATAATCAATCTTCATCTTTCTAATCTTCATTGTAATATCTTCTGATCTAATATCACCATCGTTGATATTAGGTTGAGTTATCTTATATATGTTGAAGAAATCACCAATACATCACCATTAAAATTGATTTGGACCAAGACTTACTTTTTCTTGTCATTTAAAATCTATTTACATTTTTTTTTTATCTTTGAAAACAAATCCATCAATTATTTTCAACCAAGTTATTGTTAATTTAATTTCTCTTGAGTTTTTTTTTTGTTACTTAGCTTAATTTCTAGATCTAGCTCTCTGTGGATATGACCTCGATCTTACCGAGTTAATTGCTACATCGCACACTCGTGCACTTGCGAGTTAAAACAAGCCGATCATAAAAAGCGGTCAAGCAATAGACTTATAATTATTTGACTTAACTCCTAACTTTTTAGATACTATATTCTTCATATATATGTTATATCGTCAAATCTTTAAGTATGATAGGTTTGATCTCTTACCATTTCATATCACATATGGAGTCTTATCAATATATTTTGATGGAACCAATTTAAAAGGTAAGAAACAATTTGTAGGGCATAGACCCATAAAGAAGGTAAGAGGTTTGCATAACTCATCATAGACTATAATATATGCAATAACATATGATTTCTCCTTTCAAAAACTCCATTAAGTTGTGGAGTTCCAAGAGGTTTCCTTTGTTTTTCAGATAATCTTGGAATACTTGACTTAATTATTCATCACCTTGATCTAATCGAAGTATTTTGATAGTCTTTTGAATTGTTTTTCAACTTTATTTCTGAATTCTTTAAACCTTTTAAATGATTAAAACTTGTGTTTCATTAAATATACACAAGACTATCTAAAATGATCATCAGTAAATATAATATAATAAGTATATCCACCTATGACCCAAATTATTATTGGTCTATATACATCATTAGACCTAATAATTATTTGGACCTTTCACTCTTTCTAGTAAAGGGTGTTTTGGTCAACTTACGTAACAAATAATCTTCACAAGTTTCATACGATTCATATTCAAAATGATCAAAATATCCTTATGTAATTTAACTATTCTTGTATCATTAATATGACCTAGTCTATAATATAATAAATGTGAAGGATATTGATTATTTAATCTATTAAACAAGGGGATCTCAAAATCAAGTATATACAAACTATTTATATAATCTTCATATCCATAAAAATCACTATTATTACAAAAAAAGATTAACATTTTCCTTTAATAATAAATTTTAATCCATTCAAGCTAAGTAAGAAATTGATATAATGTTTCTAAAAAATACTGAAACAAAATAACAATTATTAAGTTTTAGTATCATCCTACTTGACAAAATAAAATAATGAGTTCCTACAGCTAATGCAAAATTTTTTGCTCTATTTCCAACTTTTAAGTCCACTTCATCTTTATTTAATCTCTTACTTTTCTTTATCTCATGAATATTATTGCAAATGTAAAAACTAAATTTGGTATCCAATACCTAAAAACTACTATGTGAAGTAGAAAGATAGTTTTCAATCATAAATATACCTAAAGTAGAAACCTTAATAAGTTTCTTTCCTTTTATAGTTCATGATATTCATTGCAATTCCTCATTCAATATCCATCCTTACTATAATGATGAAAAATACCCTTATCTTTCTTGATGTCTCTAGTAGGCTTATTTGCTTTATAGACATAATCCTTATAAGAGTCCTTTCAACAATTTTAAGCAATTCTGGCAAAGTACTATCCCATTTATTCATGTGATAGTTCAAAATGAATTGTGAGAAGATTTAAGGTAATGACTGTAAGACTAAGTTAACACTTAACTCATGGTCCATGACAAAACTCTATTAGCCTTATTTCTCAATATAGCTAATCATTTTAAAAATATAGGTATTTATTAAGGAACCATCTATCATCTTACAGCGAAACAATTTCTTAAAGGTCTCATATCTCTTAGTCTTACTGGCTGCATCAAATAACTTTTTAAAATGTATAATCATATAATGGGCATCTATATTCTCATGTTTCTTTTGAAGTTCAAGTGTCATGCTGGCTAACATCACACATGCAACTTACTTATCATCATTAATACAACATTGATTTGTATTCCTAACTTCTTCATTAGCATCCTCATTGTCATATGTGACACACGCGACATGCGATATGTTAAGAAGTCGCCACCTAGTTTTTTAGTTCGGGATTGCTAGGAGACCCGAATGGGTTGGTCTCATATGAAATTCTAAGATAAAAGACTAGTTGTGGCTAGGGAAAATATTATAACCACTAGTGCACTTTACTTGACATAAACTACATTGTGTGGACTAGATGTGGTTTAAAGGTATTGATGAGTTCCTGATAAGTGGTCTCGTCTATGGCTTAACATAAAGATTGATGCTCATGAATAAATTTGGTATTTAAAATTTATTATGGGCTTGTATATCTAAGTAAATTATTATAAGAGGAATCCATATAGGTTCCCTGGTAGGGTTTACCTATCTTGAGAGGTGAAAGTATTTTCCTCAACTCATATATTATAGTGAAAAATACTCAATTAAAATTGGTGAATATCTAAAATAATTTTAAAAATTTTCTAGTTTAATTCTGATACTTAAATGCCAGCCTACTTATAGGTCTAAAATTTATATAAGAATATTGATTATTAATTCTTAGGTTTATTGAAATATTGGCCAAATTCTTAAGGAATGTTAAAAACTTATTGTAAATTCCAAAAATACAAAAAGCAAAACAAAACAAAACAAAACATTTCTAAAACAATGCTAAAAAATCTTCATATTTCCTTTTTCAAATGCAATTTTTGTAAGGATTAAGATGTATAAAACAAGCAAAAAAAATTCATTATTTATTAATTTTTTTCACCTGACTGTGTTGACCTGAGTGAGTTGTTCCGAAACTTTTGGTTCGACCATAAACCAAACCAATGTCTACTGGATAGACCTGAAAAATAAACTAAAACCTAAACTAGAATGCAAAACAAATCAAACTAAAAGAAACCAAAAACTCAAAACTCTTTATCAAAACAAATCAAATCCTAAAAAAACAAAGAACATAAAGAACATGAACCCAACAATATGGATTTCAAATCAAACCATTTATGGACAAACCAAGGGCATAAACATGTTGGAAATCATGTAAGGATTAATAATATAGCATTAATGCACTTCAATTATCTCTTAAAAATCATGATTTTGTCAAGATAGGTTAAAAACAAAACCCTAGGATTAAAACCTACTTTATTAATACAAATAAACCCTAAATTATTGATTAATCAAGTTTCCTGAAGGGTTCCATGCAAATAATTGAACCAAAATTGATCTAAACTATAGGGTTAAGGCAATTTTTTTTTCTAAGAACATAAAAAACACTACCTAACAAACCTAGAAATGAAGATCAAGTTGCTAAACCCAAAAAATGACCTGTTATGCCTCTGAAACATGTTTTCTTAGTTCCAACAAACCACATAACCATAACTAAGCATATTTCAATTAAAAGAACTAACAACAACATCAAATAATCATAATCATGTAAGAGATACCAAATCCAAAAACTATTAACTTAAAATAGACTATATATTCATGCAATATGGATTCAAAAGTGGTTTATTAAACTCATTTAGTCTTGAAAATGACCTTTTTAGATCTTGGGCTCTATATGAAAGTTGTAGGCCTATGTCTTACCTTTCCATCCATATAAAATAGACCTAAATCTGAGATCTACAGCTCCACATATGACCCAATTACCGAATAGTGTTCTGGTTTGGATTCAGATATGACCCATTTACTGAACAGTGTTCCGGTTTGGATTGCACCGACATCTCTTTTTGAAGTTTCGCCATCTCTTTGTCCTTTCAATTTATGTTCTTAAATTCATCAATCAATCCTTTTATTTATGTGATATACCTGTATATATTTACCACAAATTAAAGGTATCTTAGGTTATTAGATATATTATTATAAAACATGTTTTAGTTAAGGAGTTATTGATACTTCAAGTGCAAAATGATGATATAAAACCTTGATAAAAATACACTTTTAAGTATCAATCACAAATCCCTCCAGTGATAATGTACACAACATGAAAAAGAACAACATAAAAAATGCACTTTTAAGTATTAATCTGAAGGGTTGAAATGTGATCACATAAAAAAAATTAGTGGTTTTGTGAAATGGGTATCACGACCATCGATGAATGAGTTACCCACTTTTAAGGCTTCATCGCAGACCACCTGATTTTGGTGGAGGAGAAATATACGTTTCGTCTGGATCCATTCTTGCTTGATTTAAAGGTCTATAACTCCACATTCATTCATTTCAAAGTGCTAACTCGATCAATATAGAATTGGAAAATACAATGATAGCTAATTGGGGATAAGATGTTGTTCAGTTCTTTGAAAAAAATGAAATGTAAAATTTTAATGAGCATAACTAATATTTATAGAGAGGTGTTTCTCAATTAATGGTGGTGATTATAGCCCTAGAGGTGGTCAGAAGCGCCACATTCATTTGCCCGAAAATATCAAAGAAGAAGCTAAACAGTGGCTGAACGACACGTCATTTAGGCAAAACCCTAAAAATTAGAGTTTTTCATTCAGGATTTGACAAATTTCACTTCAATCCTTGTTCTTCCAATTCCTTTTAATTGTACCCATAATTTCCTTCCAAACTCTTAATTTGATACAATTTCATCCCTATCAAACTTCATCATTAACCTTAAAGTTCAACGCCATTTTCATCTTGGTTATTGGTTTTTGATTTATATACATGGACCCTTAATTGACCATCTAACTTTTAATTTTCTTCAAATTGGCCCATAATTTGGTTAATTTCAGCCCTTTTTTCAGCTTGGTTTTTTGTTTTAGATATCTTTAATCAAGTCTCTAATTGCCTATCAAACTTTAATATTTATGCAATTAAGCCCTTGATTTAAAAAAATTAACTCTTTAAAATTACAATTCGACCCCCAAACTTTAATTTATTCCAATTAATCTAAATTAACTTCAAAAATTAATTTTCTTGTAATTAAATCTTTAATAAAATTAATTAAACCTTTCAAAATTCTTATTGGGTCCTTACCTATCCAAACTTGTATTTTCTTATCCCAATTAAAACTATTTTCACCAATATGGCCTTTTATCAATTAGAATTGGGTTGTAAATTTTGCAAATTTTATATGTTTTGGTCAGCTAACTTTTTCACTTTTCACTTTGGTCCTTCACCATAAACTTGGGCAATTTTCTAACCTTTTTTCATGTGTATCTTTTTATATTTTGGTTTTTATATTTTTTTCTCTTTATTTTCTTGATTGTTTTTAAGGTCAAGAGTGGTAACAATAAATGCCCTTTACAATTCTTCTATAGCAAAATATCATTAAGATTTTGCATAGTGAGCTTGTAAATAAAAAATATTTATTGCACTTACTTTGTGATCCACCCATTTTGGAATTCCAAAAACTTTTTTTTTGTAAAGAAAATGGTTTCATTATCATAGATGACTTACCCTTTTAAAATTTAAAAATTGATTTATTTTCACAAGTAACCTGTCTTTTTAAAATTAAAAAATGGATTTATTTTTACCGGCCACATATCCCTTTTCAAATTCCAAAAGGAATTTTAGCAAGTCTCCTTTATACTTTCTTGAAATTGGTCTATTTTCATGGGTGACATGTTCCTTTTAAAATTTAGAAATTAGTATATTTTCATGGGTGACCTGTCTATTTTAAAATTTTAAAATTAGTATATTTTCATGGGTGATCTTCTCTTTTTCAAATTCCAAAAAAATAATTTCAATAAGCCTTCAGACTTCCTCGAAATTGATCTATTTTCATGAGTGACTTGTCTATTTTAAAATTAAAAAATTAGCCTATTTCTATAAGTAACTTATCCTTTTCAAATTTCAAATATTAGGATCTACATCAGATTCTCCCAAAACATTTTTTTTAAAAAAATACCCTTCAAGGCTAAACTTTTAAAACAAGCACCTTGTATTTTGACCTTAGTTATCCACACCTTATAAATGAGATGTATTTGCCATTTTTTTCAATTTCGATCACACATATAGATTTCATTGCCTTTCCTCTTGATTGGTGAATCATATGTGTACACTATTTCAAATTTGAGATTAAACTATATAAAATACATGCCTTTCAAAATATAGCCTCCGCTTTCTTCATAATCCTTTTTTTTTTTTAATTTCTAAGGGTTGTAATTTCTGAGTTGTTCTCTCTTGCTGGTGCACCCTTCCAGTTTATTCGAGCAGGTTTGTGCAAGTTACTATAAAATCCTGATTGTTAGGATGCCTCTATAGCCCTTCTTTTTTTTTTAAGTGTTTATGTTGTGGCAAATGCTATCACATTTCCCTAATTGAATATGAATTAAAACTCTTATGACAACATTGTTTTTCGTGTGCTTTGTTCAAATAATCATGGAACATGCTTTGGTTTAGTTTAGGGTGTTTTCCCTGACAAATGTTTCTCAAGATTTATTGTCTTTTTAAAAACATGAGATTTTTTTAATGACATGTCAAATAACAAAGTTCATCCAATTCTCATCATTTGCATTAGTCTTTTAAAAAAAATATTTCATCATGGTGATTAGTTTAGGAGATTACTTATTTTGCATTAGGTTCAAAACAGATTAAATACTTGTTTGAAGTATTGTGTTTGGATTTTCTCAACATGGATAAAGATAAATACTTTTTCATTTCATTATCATTCTTATAAATGGTTGTTTCCATCTTAAGAGTGTAGTTTATTAGCCTTTCCTGCTTGCTTAACTAAAATGGACTTTTCAAGGCACGTAATGAAGGCTGAGTTTTATGGCTATAAAAAGAAAAGGAGTTCACATGCTTAAATAGTGTTTGAAGGTTTTTATAGGTCTAGGATCACTTTAACTCCTTTATGTCTTTTCATCCTCTTTTTCTATTATTCCATTATATGATATGTTATTAAAGACCTTTTCTTTGGGAAGTTGAGATAAGGGATATCTCTAGGTTTTTCTTTTCACTATAAGCCTTTGATTAAACATGTAACCAAGTCTTCTTTCTTAAAATCTCTTTATCTACTCATATCAAGATATCAATGCTTTTGACTATTCCATTTGCGAGTTCCTAAATGGTTTTCCTTTTCTTTATTTGTCAAAGTTATCAAAGAAGATTTTCCTTGTTTTTTAGATACCTATATGTCTTTTCAAGATTAGTAATTTAACAAAGTATCCCACCTTAATCAAGATCTCATAAATTCCATTCATAGGTATTCTACCTTTTTTTCAACCACTTTCTCATCATTAGTGGACATTCTTACATACCTTCATTTTTAATGATTTGCATGAAATTGTTTTGCGAGGTCATAAGTCATGAAAACTTCATCATGTTTATTTTATGTAGCTTTTACACAACTAACTTTAATGGTCAGGTCATCCATTTAGGCTTTGGGTTATTTAGCCATCTCTTAAGGAGTTGTTAGGTGAATCTTTACTCTTAAAAAAACATTGATTTTTCTTAAAATTGTTAGCTAAAGTCAAATCTTGAAATCCTTTCTTTACGAGATCTCATAAAAAAAAAAGGCTTTCTTTTTGTTGAGCCTTATAAGATCATTTGAAAAATACAAAAAATGTAACAAGAATGAATAACCAAACTTATTTGATTTTAAAAAGATGAGTACACTATGCATAAATTAAGAGTTTACAAGCCTAGACAAGTTGTCTCCATCCATTCTTGTAAATAACAGAGCTCTCTCATATAATGTTTTCTGCACTTGGGTATTTATAGTTAGGTGCCCATTTACTATGATCTTCGCCAGGCAGAAGTAAGATTTTTCTCAACATTAGATCTCCTTCCCAAAATACCCTAGCTCTTAAACCTTCACTCTTAGAGTTCTTTTATCAATCTTTTCTTCATTTTTCCTTCTTTTTGTTTTGATTTTCAAAGGGGTATTTATAGGATTTTGATAGGGTTTTTGATGGATTCAAATATAGATTAATCAAAGGTTAACCCTTTTATCAAAATAAGAAGGTTTTGGAGTATGTTTTGTAGTTGTGAGCTTTATGCTTATGTTGTTTCTACAATGGTGGTTTGGTAACAAACTTAGTTTTAAAAGCATTTGATGGTTTTCCAAACTTGAAGACCAATGAGTTTGTTTGTGGCCTTTTTATCTTGAAAAGGCTTGAAGTGTGAACACACAAAAAAGATTAGAGTTTTTACAAAATGGGTATTACGACAATAAATGAGTTACTCACTTTAAAAACTTCATTGAAAAAACTCCAACGTAAACATTATTGGAGACCATTTGATCTTGGTAAAGGAGATGCATATCTTTCATTTAGATCAATCATTGCTCAATTTGAAGGTTTATAGCTGATTAGTACTTAAAAATGCATTTTTATCATGGTTTTATATCATCATTTTGCACTTGAAGTATCAATAACTCCTTAACCAAAGCATGTTTTATAATAATATAACTAATAATATAAGATACCTTTAATTTATGGTAAATGTCTATTTTTAATGCAGGCCTATCACATAAATGAAAGGATTGATTGATGACTTGAAGAACTTAAATTGCAAGGATAAAGAGATGGCCAAACTTAGAAAAGAGATGTCGGTGCAATCCAAACCGGAACACTGTTCGGTAAATGGGTCATATCTGGAGCTATATATCTCAGATTTAGGTCCAATTTATATGGATGGAAAGGTAAGACATAGGCCTACAACTTTCATATGGAGCCCAAGATCTAAAAAGGCCATTATCAAGTCCAAATTGTAGCAACAACAAAGAAGCCCGAATCTGTCTTCCAGCCCGAGCACTGTTCGGTATTTTGGCCATATCTGGAGTTCTAGAAGTCCAAATGAGCTGAAGTTTTTACACAAGAAAGCTGAGACAATTGCCTACAACTTTCATGTTTGCAACTGGCTCCAGTTTTGACGTTATCAATGACGTTTTGGGCAGACAAGAGAAGATAAAGATTGTCACCAAGTCAAAAGTTGGCCACCCACTTATCAATTAGTCATCAAATCAATAGTTCCCATTTTTGGCCTATAAAAGGAGGCATTTGCCATGCATTTAGGCATCTTGGTGTTCAGATCAAGATCATGCTCTTCCTTTCTCTCTTTGTATTTTTTATGCTTTGTTTTCATTAATATTAAGTTTATGCCTTTCATTTCCTTTCCTTTACTTAGTTAACTTTTATGTTCTTATTTTGTTTATCTATTTTGCTTTCTTTCATTATGTCTAGCTAAGTTAATTATGTCAAGGTGAAAAGGTTACACTAATGGTGTAAGAATAAGTATAATGTAAACTTAATATGGACTTTAATGTTTGATACTAACATGTTTTATATTTGTTATCTTGTTCACTCTTTAATACTTTGCTTGTTAAATAACTAATCTTGATTTATGTTGTATAACACTTGGTACAACAAATGCTTGGCACTTTCATAGCCCATAATGTATGGTATAACCGACACCTGAGCTATGAAAGGAACTTGATTTATTGTTAACATAAGTTATAATCATGAATGCTTGACGAGATTTACAAGTATTAGCATTAATTGAATAAGATGACTAATGTAATCATGTTAACAATATATAATCTGATTGGAACCTCCTTTGTGTGTGGTTTCCAATTCAATAATAAGAGTTTATACTATACTTGTTTGATATACCATTAGTGGAACCTCTAACCTTGACATTTGTTATTATCATTGTTTAATCGTTACATTAATATTCCATCTCAAAGTTCTCATCTTCTTCTTCTTCTTCTCCTTCTTTTTCTTTATTATTATTATTATTATTATTATTA
>NW_011500101.1:113299-121682 GCF_000495115.2 Populus euphratica
TAACCTCCCTATGGTTTGACCCCGGTCTTGCCGGGTTATTTATTACTTCGACACTCCTGCACTTGGGAGAAGACATCAATCTTTTAGTCGTGTCAATAGCTCCATATTCATTTGTTTGAAAGTGCTAACCTGATCAGCCAAGAATCAGAAAAGGATAGCTGATCGAGGACAAGATGTTGTTATGTTCTTTTAAAAAAGTAGGACTTAAAAGTTTAATGAGAATACCTAATCTTTGTAGAAGGGGTGTTTTTCGGTTAACGATGATGGTTATAACCAAAAGGTGATTGGAAACACTAGATTCATTTGCTTGAAAATGCTTACTCAATCAGCCAAAATTATCAAAAAAAAGAAGCTAAACAATGGCAAAATGATGCATTGTCTGGGCTAAACCCTAGAAATTAAATTTTTTAATTTGGGATTTGACTACTTTCACTTTAGTCTCTATTCTGCTAATTTTTTTTAATTGCACCCGTAATTGCTTCCCAAACTCTTAATTTTATGCAATTTCACCCTTGTCTAACTCAATCATCAACCCCAAAGTTCAACAACATTTTCATCTTAGTCATTAGTTTCTAATTTGAGCATTTGGACCTTTAATTGACCATCAAAATTTTAATTTTCTTCAATTTAGCCCTTGATTTGGTCAATTTCAGCCCCTCCAATCTCAAGTCTTTTTTAGTTTGGTATTTGATTTTAGATTTCTTCAATACAGTTCGTAATTACCCATCAAACTTTAATATTTATGCAATTAAACCCTTGATTTGACCAAATTAACTCTTTAAAATTACAATTCGAGTCCTAGACTTTAACTTCTTTCAATTGTAGCGTAAATTGACTTCAAGACTTATTTTTCTTAGAATTAAGTCCTTATTAAAATTATTTATACCTTTTAAAATTCTCATTGAGTCCTTACCTATCCAAACTTGCATTTCTTTAACCTAAATAAATGTTTTTCACCAACGGGGCCTTTTGTCAATTAGAATTAGGTTTTTATTTTTGCTAATTTTATATGTTTTAATCATCCAGCTTTTCCACTTGTTACTTTGGTCTTTCATTGCCAACTTGCATAATCATAGGCTTTGTTCATGTGTATCCTCTTATATTTTGGATTTCTTTTCTTTATTTTTTAATCTTTTTAATCTTTATTTTTATAAGGTCAAGAGTGATTGGACAAAAAGGATGGGATTTTCAAGAATATTAAACCTTCTTTCTTGCTTGAGAATGATTCTCACATTACTGTACTTGATTAGTACTTAAAAATATATTTTTATCAAGGTTTTATATTATCATTTTATACTTGAAATATCAATAACTCCTTAAGTAAATCATGTTTTATAATAACAAGTCTGATACTATAAGATAGCTTTAATTTATGATAAATATTTATTTTAAATGTAGGCCAATCATATAAATGAAAGGATTGATTGATAAGTTTAAGTACTGAAATTGAAAGGACAAAGAGAGGGTTAAACTTAGAAAAGAGATGCTTGTTCAACCTAAACTAGAACACTGTTTGGTCATTGGGTCATATATAGAACTATAGATCTTAAATTTAGGTCTACTCTATATGGATGGAAAGCTAAGACATAGGCCTAAAACTTTCATAGGAGTCCAAGATTTAAAAAGGTTGTTTTTAAGTCCAAATTGTAGCAACAATAGATAAGTCCAAATCTATTTTGCAGCTTGGATACTGTTCAGTGTTCAGTCTATATCTCGAGTTTTAGAAGTCCAAATGACCTCAATTTTTTTTGTTAGAAAGTTGAGGCAATTTTCTAGAACTTTTATAATTCAAGTCTGTCTAAATTCTAATGTTAGCAATGATGTTTTGTTCAGACAAGAAGATAAGAATTATCACCAAGTCAAGATGTGGCCACCTACTCAATAATTAGTCAACAAATCAATAGTTTCTAATTTTAGCCTATAAAAGGAGGCATTTACAATGTATTAGGTCTCTTGGTTTTCAAATCAAGATCATATTCTTTCTCTCTATTTATTGTAGTGCTTAAGTTTTGTTTATATTAATCTCTTGTTTATACTTCTCATTTCCTTTTCTTTACTTAGTGAACTTTTATCTTATTTATGTTCTTATCTTGGTTATTTATGTTTCTCTTCTTTCATTATATTTAGTTAAGTTTATTATGTAAAGGTGAATAAGTTACACTAATGGTGTCAGAATAAGTTTAGTGTAAACTTAACATGTACCTTAATGTTTGATACTAACATGTTTTGTATTTGTTATCTTGTTCACTCTTAATACTTTATTTGTTAAATGGTTAATCTAGATTTGTGTTGTATAACACTTGGTACAACAAATACTTGGCACACTTTTATAGCCTATACTGTATGATATAACCAACACTTGAGGTATGAAAGGAGCTTGATTTGTTATTAACATGAGTTATAAATATGAATTCTGACAACATTTACAGGTATTAACATTATTCGAATAAGATAATTAATGTAATCATGTTAACAATTTATAATCCGATCAGAACCTCCTTTATATATAGTTTTCAGTTGAATAATAAGAGTTTATACTATACTTGTTTGAAATACCATTAGTAGATCCTCTAATCTTGACAATTGTTTTTATCATTGTTTAATCCTCATATTAATCTTACAATCTCAAAGTGTTCTTTAACTTCTTCTTCTTCTTCTTATTACTATTACTATTATTATTACTATTACTACTACTACAATTAGCATTGTAGTTGTTGTTATTATTTATAATTTATATAGTTAACCTTCTTTTGGTTCGACTCTAGTCTTGTTGGGTTATTTATTACTTTGACATTTCTACACTTGGATAAAGATATCAATTTTTTTTTCATGTAAGTACTTTTTAGTATCTCACCAATTATTGCCCACTTTGATACTTGGTTCTCTTTAAAAAACATGGGCCATCCACATTTTTTCTTAGGTACGGAGGTTATTCCCATTATAATAGGTCTTTTCTTGTCTCAACACAAATATATTTGAGACTTATTAATAAAGATCAACATGCATGGCATAAAAGATGTTACCATTCCATTATTCACAAGCACTACACTCAAGTTACTTGATGGCATATCCTTAGTTAATAGCACGAGATTCAAAAGTGTTATTAGTGCTTTGCAATACTTGTCCCTCACATGCATAGACATTTCTTTTGTTGCAAACAGGCTATCTCAGCTTATCCATAAGCCAACAACAACTTATTGGACAACTGCAAAACGGTTACTTATACTTAAAGCATACCATTTTTCATGGAATTCACATTCGGAGAAGCTCACCCTCCATACTTACCACATACTCCAATGTTGATTATGTAGGTAACTTTGACGATCAAAAATCTACTTCGAAATACATATGTTTACTTAGTTCTAATCATATTTCTTAGATTTCAAAAAAAAAAAAAAGAGTTGTTGCACAATCTTCAACTAAAGCTAAGTATAGAATGCTTGCAAATGCTGCCTCTGAGACACCATGGCTTCTAGCACTCTTTGTTGAACTTGGCCTCTCCAAAGCTTTTATGTGACAATTTAGGAGCAACACATTGGAACTTCAATCCAATCCAACATCGAAAGATGAAGCACATTTAGATTAACTTATATTTTGTTCATGATATTGTGCAAAAGTGTACACTCGATGTTCATCATGTCAGCATATAAAATCAACTTGCTGACCTCTTGATAAAATCCCTGTCATGTCAGAGCACAAAAGTACTTCAAAACAAGATTCAAGTCATTGATGGTACCTCCATCTTCAGGGGCGTATCAAGGATGATTCCTTAAATCAAGTTGAAGATTTGATGAGCAGCAAATCTATTAATAATCAAGCATGTAATGGCTAGGATATAACAAGGAAAGTTGACTCTGTTTTTAAGTCTGTAACTGTTAGAAAATATATCCTTAATTTTAGCCCTTTTTCCTAGAATAGATTTTACAAGTCTTTAACTGTCTGTATCTATATATATATCAAACGGGTCTGCAATATAATTGCTGCTCTCGAAATCTTAAAAATGAATGAAAAGCTGAAACATCGAGAGAATAACATAGGTAACATAAGTTGTGTTTCTTTCTAGGAACTTAAAACAAGTCAAGGCCTGCATGAACATGAAAAACTTGACCGAAAGTGCTAAATGTAATGTAAAGAATCCAATGATAGTAGAAAATCCTACCTCTATTATAAAATAATTACAAATCTAAAAATAAAAAAAAATCGAAATTAAAATTGAGTCTAACAAAAATCATATAATTAGCATCAATGGTCAGAACATGATTTTGAAAGATTTGATAGTCTATTCCACAATATAGTGGCTAGCTGCTCTAAGAAAATTTTTCATTACAATCACCTATAAAAATTTAAGTATAATTCAACATTCGGATCTTCTATTATTAAGTTTTAAGAAAAAACTTGACCGAAGGTGCTAAATGTAATGTAAAGAATCCAATGACAGTAGAAAATCCTACCTCTACTATATATATAAAATAATTAGAAATCTAAAAATAAACAAAAAATCCAAATTAAAATGGAATCTAAAAAAACATAGAAAAAATAAAAAAAAATCATATAAGAGTGCTCAAAACATAATTTTGAAAAAATTTGATTATTTCACAATATAGTGGTTGGCTGCTCTAAGAAATTTTTTTCTTAGAATCACCTATAAAATTATAAGTATAATTCAACTTTCGAATCTCCTGTTATTATGTTTAAGGAGCTTACTAGTTCTGGATGTTCTAATCCTTTTTGTGACTTAAACTTATCCAATTATAAAAATATTTGTTAGGCTAACCACATAGTCTAACAAAACCAATTCCCTATTTAATAATATTAAATTATCAGTTAAATACTCATAACTGTCCATGTCTAGAAGTCCTGCCGGCTACATCACAATTACAACATGCCAGTGATTCTTAACAGCATTATCAGTCCTCCCGGGAAAAATCTAGTAATCAAGACCCGTTTGTTACCATAAACTTTATGAGCAGCCATAAGCCTTTCTTCTTCCTCTTCATTAAAAGCTATTCTATTGATCTTCGGATTCACTCGATGAAACCATCTCAATCTACAGCTCTTACCTTCAATCCCGACAAAGAAGACAAGTAAAATAAACTGTACACAAATATAAGAAACGTGGCTAAACCAAAAATAAAACACTTAATGTGGATAAGCATGCAGCTTCTTTAATTACTTGATCTTCCTTTTAATTTTTCTGCTATAAGGTTCCAGTTTTGAGGTCCATGAAGAGCACCAGGTTCTTTAAGTTTAGAGTCTTCTGCCGGTCTCCAATACCCTCTATTACAAACCTTGTACTTGTCACCTTCCATTCTTTCTTTCCCACTGACTAAACTCTTATTAGTGTTTTCTATAAGTGCATCATTGTCTTCGCGTTTTCTCCCATCATCACCAACTTCACTATATTGCTCGTTCTCCAACCTACTGCTGCAGCATTTGCCCATTTAGGCGCTGTCAAAACACTGAGAGGAGCAAGTATTCTGTGGCAGTCTATAAATAGAGAGAGAGCCCATGTCATCAAAAGTTTCCAGTGGCGGTGCTGATGAGTTGCAAGGTGTAGAAGCACAGATGGTATAATGACGGGGAATGCCATCATTTTCTTGGTGACAACAAAATGACGTTGTGAAAGTGTGGCGAGGTCATTTTCAAGGGCCAAATGCAAGAAAAAACAGTAAAAGAAAGCAGTGGAGATTGGAAGCTAAGTGATGCAATCAAAACTAAGTGTCCATTAGAAGTTCCAGGTGGATCAATTACAAAATTATAAACAAAAAAACTCATAGATGCGTTCAATGGATTTATTTGAAATATTTAAGTATTGATGTATAATATTTCATTGAAAAACCCTATATATACAGACTAAAAGTTTTTCCTATTATAAATATTAATGTATAAACAATGGATTTATTTGAAATATTTAAGTATTGATGTATAATATTTCATTGAAATATTGCGTTCAATGGATAAACAAAAAAACTTTTAGTCTGTATAATAGGAAAAACTCAGAGTTATTTGCCTTATATATAGGGTTTTTTAGACAAACTTTGATTTATGTAATTATTAATGTCTGTATAAGGTTTTCTTATACCTTTTAGTTATTCATTAAACTACTTTAACTTATCGAATAATTCACCAAGTTTCATGGCGTCTTCTATACTTGTATAGTCTTAGGTGGGGGTTCAGTATCTCTAGTTTTGATGCCTCAATACAAGTTATTATTATGTCAAATTTAATCACAAGCATAAATTTAACTTTATTAAAAAGAGTTAATGTGACTATGAGTTTGTAGATCTTTTTATCAATAGGGTCTGCATCAGTCAATATCAAAATAATGCATTAAAATCACATTATTTCTCTTATCTTTTTTTTTTATATGTTATTTCATTATTGTTGTCATCTAAAACCTAGTTACGACAAAGCTTTTAAAAAAAAACATGCTAATTGTGATCAGGTTGTCTATAATTTTTTTTAAAAAAAGGAAGAAAGGTTAAAGAAATCACATAAAGACAAATCAAAAAAATAGAGCTTAGGTGTAAAATAAAGGTTTTTCCACGAAACTTGGATTCTACATCTCTAAAATAAAGGTTTTTCCACAAAACTTGGATTCTACATCTCAAATTCGAAATTTTTTTATTCTTGAGACTTACTCTTGTCATATCTTGACTTTTAGGTTATTTAAGTATGTTTTGTTGGGTTGTTTCTAATAATTATAAAAAAAATAAAAATCACAATAGGTAATTTCTAAAAATTAAATCGTTTTGCTATTCGTAATTTCATATTCATAGTTTTATATAGATAATTTTTTGTTTTTATTGTTTCTTAAGTCTTTATATTATTTTTTATTATGCTATTAAGTGGTTAAATGTTTTTGATTTATTGTGAATTAGTTTCTTAAAGAACTAAAATTTTGAAATGGAGTGTAAACACAAAGGAAGTGATATCTATTGAGTATAAACAGATAAAGGGGTGTGTGAAGATATATTTTTTCTTACTACTACCATGATTTTTATATCTTAACAATACAATTAAAATTTGATCATCACTGCCAAGGGATAACAATAATCTTAAATGGAGTTATTTGGCTATGAAACAATAATAAGATGGCTAAATTAAGAACCGAAATAGCTAGTTTTCTGATTATTACTTAAAAGTGTATTTTTATCAAGGTTTTATATTAGTATTTTGCACTTGAAGTATCAATAACTTGTTAACTAAAGCATGTTTTATAATAACAAGTTTGATACTATAAGATACCTTTAATTTATAGTAAATATTCATCTTAAATATAGGCCTATCACATAAATCAAAGAATTGAGTAATGAGTTCAACTACTGAAATTGAGAAGATAAAGAGAGGGTGAAGCTTAGAAAAGAGATGTTGGTTCAATCCAAACTGGAACACTATTCAGTCATTGAGTCATATATGGAGCTGTAGAACTTGGATTTGGGTATGCTCTATATAGATAGAAAGATAAGGCATAGGCCTAAAACATTCATGAAAAGGCAAGACTTAATTCTGTTGTTTAGAAGTCCAAATCTTAGCAACAACGAAGAAATCCAAATCTATCCTACAACCTAGACACTGTTCAGTGTTCAGCCCATATCTTGAGTTTTAGAAGTCCAAATGAACTCAATTTTTTTTATTGGAAAGCTGATACAATTAACTAGAACTTTGATGATTCAAGTCTGTTCGAATTCTAACATTAGCAATGATGTTTCTAGCAGACAAGAAGGTAAGGATTGTCACCAACTGAAGAGTTGGTCACCTACTCAATAATTAGTCATTAAATCAATAGTTTTCAAATTTGGCTTATAAAAGGAGGTATTTTTCATGCATTTAGGCATCTTAGTTTCCAGATCAAGATCATGCTCTTATTTTCTCTCTTTATATTTTTTTTATAATGCTTAAGTAATGCTTTTACTAATATTTTGTTTATGCCTTTCATTTCCTTTCCTTTGCTTAGTTAGCTTTTATCTTATTTATGTTCTTATCTTGTTTATTTATGTTTCTCTTCTTTCATTATGTTTAGTTAAGTTTATTATGTCAAGGCTAAAAAGTTGCACTAATGTGTAAGAATAAGTATAATATTAACATAACCAAAAGATTGATGTCTTCTCCCAAGTGCAGAAGTGTCGAAGTGATAAATAACTCGGCAAGACCGGGATCGAACCACAGGAAGGTTAATTATATAAATTATAAATGACAATAATACAACAATAATAACAATAATAACAACAACAACAATAACAACAATAATAACAATAATAGTAGTAGTAGTAGTAAAGAAAAAAAAGGAGAAGGAGAAGAAGAAGATGAGAACTTTGAGATGGAATATTAGTGTAAGGATTAAACAATGATAATAACAAATGTCAAGGTTAGAGGTTTCACT
>NW_011500101.1:122070-128733 GCF_000495115.2 Populus euphratica
GTCATTGATAACATCAAAATTGGAGCCACTTGAAAACATGAAAGTTGTAGAAACTTGTCTCAGTTTTCTTTTGTAAAAAATTCAGGTCATTTGGACATCAATACTCCTGCACTTTAAAAAAGACATCAATCTTTTGGTCGTGTCATACAACATAAATCTAGAACTCCAGATATGGGTCAAACACTTAACAATGCCCTGGTTGAAAGACAAATTTGGACTTCTTTGTTGTTGCTATAATTTGGACTTGAAAATGATCTTTTTAAGTCTTAGGCTCCATATGAAAGTTGTAGGCCTATATCTTATCTTTCCATCCATATAAAGTAGATCTAAATATAATATCTACAGCTCTAGATATGACACAATTACCGAACAGTGTTCCGGTTTGGATTGCACTGACATCTCTTTTCTAAGTTTGGCCATCTCTTTGTCCTTTCAATTTCAGTTCTTAAATTCATCAATCAATCATTTCATTTATGTGATAGACCTGCATTTAAAATAAACATTTACCATAAATTAAAGGTATCTTATATTATTAGATATATTATTATAAAACATGCTTTAGTTAAGGAGTTATTGATACTTCAAGTGCAAAATGATGATATAAAACCATGACAAAAATGCACTTTTAAGTACTAATCACAACCCCCAACCAGCTTATTACTAGTCTACAAACTAAACATGAACTTTAATGTTCAATACTAACATGTTTTATATTTGTTATCTTGTTTACTTTTAATACTTTGCTTCTTAAATGTTAATCTAGATTTATGTTATATGACACGACCAAAAGATTGATATCTTCTTTAAAGTGCAAGAGTATCGAAGTAATAAATAACTCGACAACACCGGGGTGGAACCACAAGGAGGTTGATTGTATAAATTATAAATAACAACAACTCTACTACCACCAACAACAATAATAGTGATAATAATAATAAAAAGAAGAATAAAAAGTTGATGAAAATTTTAAGATAGAAGATCGATGTGAGGATCAAATAATGATAAAAAGTGAGGATCAAACAATGGTAAAATCTAATGTCAAGGTTAGTGGATCTACTAATGGTATTTCAAACAAGTATAGTATAAACTCTTATTAATCAACTAGAAAAAACACATAAAGAAGGTTCTAATAAGATTATAAATGGTTAACTTGGTTATATTAGTTATCTTCTTCGAATAATGCTAATACTTGTAAATATTATCAGGTATTCATGATTATAACTTATGTTAACAACAAATCAAGTTCCTTTCATAGCTCAGGTGTTGAAAGTGCCAAGTATTTGTTGTACCTAGTGTTATACAACATAAATCTAAATTAATCATTTAACAAGTAAAGTATTAAGAATGAACAAGATAACTAATACAAAACATGTTAATATCAAATATTAAAGTCCATGTTAAGTTTACACTATACTTATTCTTGCAGCATTAGTGTAACCTTTTCACCTTGACATAATAAACTTAGCTAAACATAATGAAAGAGAGAAATATAAATAAATAAGATAAGAACATAAATAAGATAAAAGTTAACTAAGTAAATGAAAGGAAATGAAAGACATAACCAAGATATTAATAAAATCAAAACTAAAGCATTACAAAAAATACAAAGAGAGAAAGTAAAAGTATGATCTTGATCTAAAAACCAAGATACCTAAATTCATGGCAAATGCCTCCTTTTATAGGCCAAAATTAGAAATTATTGATTTGATGACTAATTGTTGAGTGGGTAGTCTACTCTTGATTTGGTGACAATTCTTATCTTCTTGTCTGCCCAAAACATCACTGATAATGTCAGAATTTGAACCAGACCTCAACATGAATGTTGTAGGAAATTATCTCAGCTTTGCACAAAAAATTTAAGGCCATTTAGACATCTAGAACTTTAGATATGGGCTATAAGACAAATTCAGACTTCTTTGTTGTTGCTATAATTTAGACTTGAAAATGTTTTTTAAATCATGGACTCCATACGAAAGTTGTAGGGCTATGTCTTACCTTTCCATCCATATAAAGTAGACTTAAATTTGACATTTACAGCTCTAGATATGACCCAATTATCAAACACTGATATGTAGATAGTGCAATGTTTGATTCCCTTAAGCTTTTCTCCTCAACCCATGTAACAAGCGTTGGGCCAATAGCTCCCAAGTCAGTTGAATTTAGGGTATTAGGTGTTAAGACACCCCTACGAGCTTAGTAACTCAGGTCGTAGATACTGATATGTAGATAGTGCAATGTTTGATTCCATTAAGCTTTTCTCCTCAACCCATGTAACAAGCATTGGGCCAATAGCTCCCAAGTCAGTTGACTTTAGGGTATTAGGTGTTAAAACACCCCTTCGGGCTTAATTGCTTAGGTTAGGGAGGCTACGAAACCAAACTTATCTACATTTTTATTATCATCATTTTTTTTTCTTTTTCTTTTTCTTTTTCTTTTTTCATGTTTTTCTTTTTTTCTTTTTAATTATATACAATCCCTTTCCCTTAGTTGTTACCTTTAACAAAAGAACATAAATAATGTAATAATCCAATATGCAACCCACAATCATATGTTAAAGTGTGTGTGTGAAAATGAAGGTGTAAAAATACTTGTTAAATGAGTATATGAGCATATTTAAGTGATAACAATGCAAGAGTTTGTAAACCTAAATATTTTAAGAAGTATTCTAATAGACCTTGTTATGAATATTGCAAATAACCATTGAAAAATGTCAACCAAATACATCTCAAAAATCAATAAAATTCCTTCTTACTCTGTTTTTTAGTAACAACAGTTTGCAAATGGTTTATAAAATGGAAAACACAATTAGTTTTTTTTTTAATATCAACGACTACCCTTTGCCTCCAACCAAAATGAGATATTATCCTCAATGTTCTAAGGTGGAAAGATAGAGAATAGAAAACATCCCCAAAAACAACAAACACTAACAAACCTAAAACACACTTAAACAAATATAAGAAATAATAAAACAAAGTATTATGCTATTAATAAACCTAAAAGACATAAATTTTCACAAACTAAGACTTAAATTGTAATTTTAATTATGGCTCATATTTTCTCTTGGTTTTATGTTCAAGAAGAGCTTAAACGCCCTCTATGGATCGTGAATAAGCTTCTCATCCAGTTTTTTTAAAAACTGACAAACAAGGTCTTTTTTAGTCAGAATCTCAAGACTAAGTGAATCTTGTTCTGTATGAAAATGGGACAATAAATTATGAATTGCACGATGAAAATCTCCAATAGGATGCGTCTCAAGAGTGAATGGAAGATTAGATAAAGACTTCTGACTCAGGCCATCCTTAATGAATTGTATTTTACCTTCACAATTTATAGATACCATTCCTAAAGAATGACATTATGCATTACAAGTCCTAGATGTGCCAGACTTTTAGTCGTTTTACACAACATTTATTTGCAAAAGTGTTTTTACCTCTCCCAAGCATGTATGGAATAAAAAAATTGTAAAACTCACCTGATAATCGGACCTTCACTTTAATCAGCCATCAAATATCTTCAAGAATTCCATGATTCATTAACAATCTTAATCTTGCACATCTAGCATGATAAATTTTTGTAATCATATTATAAGGTAGAGTGGGAAAATACTCTTTTTAATTTTTCAAGAGTGGTGTTCATTTTCAAATGAGAATTGGAAGAGAGATTCAAAAAAAAAGGAAAGAGCAAAAAATTGCACAAATATATACACGGCTATCAGTTATAATAAGAAACTAAAAGAACCGAATTAAGAGTTATGGAGTACTATTATCCGCCATTTAACCAGAGTGAGAGAGACTAGCAAACCAAGACTCACACAAAATACAAACACAAAAACAATATAAAAAAAATAAAATAATCAACCTTTATCTACAGGATCATTTAAACCAATGGATTCATTTTGACTAGGAAAATTATTAAAGTAAGCTTTCAAACAATGTCCATTTACCCTAAAAATATTATCATTCTTTAGATTGTCAATATCAAAGGCCCATAAGGATACATATGTTTCTCAATAAATGGACTACTCAATCTTGATCTTAGCTCTCTAGGGAATAAATGAAGTTAAGAATCATAAAGCAATACTTTTTTACCAATATCAACTTTTTTACAATTTTCACAAATTTTGCAAAATGCATGCATGTCCTTAAATATGGTGAGCCAATAAAATCCATATTGTAAGACTTTTGCAATCATTGTTTTGACAAGAAATGACTCATATATGCCTTAGAATGACAAAATTTAATGACACTACTTAAGTAATTATCATGAATGCATCTTCAAAATATTTGAATAAGTAAGGATCATCCTAATAAATGTTCATTTCGTTCAAAAACTTACTTTTGCCTTCGATACTTCAATAAGCTAGCAAATCTTCTAAAGAAAAAAAATTGACAAAATTATCAAACTAAGGCATTGATCTAAGAGAAATTAAGGATTCATTAGGAAAGTAATCATCGATTAGTGTGATATCAGATGTCGAATCTATTGTCACTCTTGATAAAAGATCTACATCAACATTTTCGATGCCTTTTTCATCCGTGATTTCTTCCTGAGAATAAATCATTTGCTAATCTTTAGATTTATCAAATTTTGTTTTATTCACGGTAGATTCAAATTGATCATAAACTAATTTGTCAATAAGATCTGCTTCCTGTGAATCATTATCATCTCTAGGTTGTTTGCAAATGTTGAAAATATTCATCTCTAATGTCATGTTTCCAGTCCATT
Organism: Populus euphratica; assembly: GCF_000495115.2. Classification (NCBI taxonomy): domain Eukaryota; kingdom Viridiplantae; phylum Streptophyta; class Magnoliopsida; order Malpighiales; family Salicaceae; genus Populus; species Populus euphratica. The sequence goes on from NW_011500101.1 coordinate 126,796, forward strand.
CCTACAATTAATCAATGCGTTAGAGGTTGCAAGAAACGGGCGTCCTAAAATAACAGGAAATGAATTACATGCTTCAACAGGTTCTGTTTCCAAGACACTAAAATCCACAAGATAAATGAATTTATTAATTTTTTCTAACACATCTTCAACTATTTCTCTAGGCACTTTTATAGATCTATCGGCAAGTAAGAGAGTTACAGAAGTTGGTTTTAACTCACCTAAATTGAGACTTTGAAAAACTGAATATGGATGTAAATTCATACTAGCTCTAAAAGGCTCTTTCAATTTTATGTTCTCTAATAAAGTAAGAAATTATAGGACAATCAGGGTCTTTATATTTCAAAGCATTATTGTTCTGAAGAATAGCACTTACTTGTTCGGCTAGAAAGGCTTTCTTTTTCACATTCAGTTTCCTCTTCACAGTGCAGAGATCTTTCAAAAATTTAGCATAGGAAGGAACCTGTTTAATAACATCCAACAAAGGTATATTGATCCTTACCTGTTTGAAAATTTCAAAATTATTCAAATTTAACCCCTTCCTTACTCTTAAAGATTGACTCACCATCTTTTTGACGAGGTTCAAGAGTGGATTTTTCAATAGCCTTACCACTGCAAAAAGTAATGATTGATTTGACTTGATCTATGTGTTGGCTTCCAGAACTACTTGCATTTACATTGTATTGCTCCTTGGGATTTTATTATTGTTGAGATGAAAACTTACCTTTCTCTTAGAAACTAAGAGCAGATGTTAATTTAGAAAGAGTATCTTTAAAATCTTGAGCAAGTTGAGTATTGATTGTCTCTTGCTTTTCAATGAATGCATGCAATGTTTCCTCAAGATTTCTTCTAGGAGGTGGAGCATAAGGAGGTGCATATCCATGAGAATTTTGGAAATTATGGTGTGCTTGAAACGCTGGTTGTGAAGTTTGTGCTTTATTGTTGTCACTCTTCCAACTGAAATTTGGGTGATTCCTCCAACCAGGGTTGTATGTTTGGGAGTATGGGTTGTGGTTGGCCCTTTGAAAACTGTTTAAAGCATGAGCTTGTTCATGGAGACATTCCTTAAAAGAAGGCAAGGTTGGACAATCGTTGGTTGAGTGTTCATTTGTTTCACAGATTTGACACACAATGTTTTCAACAGATTTTAATTGACCACTCTTCATTCTTTTTTAATTCTAGTGCGTCGACTTTTCTTGTTCCAAAACTATGATGAGGGCAAGTGTTAAGCAAGTCTCGATACCTATCCCAATATTGAAAAACTGTTTCTCTTGGTTTTTGAGTGAAAGTGATGATTTGTTTTTTGAAAGAGTTTTTTCTATAAGAAGGGAAAAACTTCTTTAAAAACTATTGTTGCATTTCATCCCAAGAACATATGGATCCATATCTCAAATTTTGTAGGCATGTTTTAGCCTTATCTTTTAATGAAAAAAGAAAAAGCTTTAATCTGATGGTATTCATGCTATAATTTGAGTCATTATAGGTGTTACAGACCTCCTCAAATTCCCTTAAATGCAAGTATGGATTTTCTAAATCTAAGACATGAAAAGAAGGTAAAAGTTAAAAAATGTCTAGCATAAAATTAAAATGAGATGCTTCAGGGAGGGAAACTATGCATAATGAAGCACTTGTTCTTGTGGGATTCATATGGTCTCTAAGTTTTCTAACACGATTATTCTTATCATTCTCATTATAAAGCAACTGGTTATCAGCCATAATTTTTGAAAATGATGAGGATACCCTACAAAGTCTACCACTTAATATACGTAACCACACTCTCATGACGTGTAGGAAGAGAATAAAATGAAGAAGAAAATAAAAGATGAAGAAATAAAACAAAAGAAATAAAGTTAGATACAAGAAAAGTAAAAAGAGAAAATAAAATAAATACTATATTTTATATAAGAACTTACCTCCCCGGCAATGGCGCCAAAAACTTGA
>NW_011500101.1:128756-142314 GCF_000495115.2 Populus euphratica
CCAAGTGCAGGAGTGTCAAAGTAATAAATAACCCGGCAAGAATGGGATCAAACTACACGGAGGTTAATTGTATAAATTATAAACAACAACAACAACAAAACAATAATAATAATAGAAAAAGAAGCAGAAGAAAAAGAAAAAGAAAAAATTGATGAGAACATTGAGATGAAAGATCAATGTGAGGATCAAACAATGATAAAAACTAATATCAAGGTTAGAGGATCCATTAATTATATTTCAAACAAGTATAGTATAAACTCTTATTAATCAACTAGAAAAAACATATAAAGAAGGCTCTAATCAAATTGTAAATGGTTAACATGATTACATTAGTTATCTTATTCGAATAATGTTAATACTTGTAAATATTGTCAGGTATTCATGATTATAACTTATGTTAACAACAAATTAAGTTTTTTTCATAGCACAAGTGTTGGTTATACCATACAGTAAGGCTATGAAAGTGCTAAGTATTTGTTGTACCAAGTGTTATACAACATAAATCTAGATTAACTATTTAACAAGTAAAGTATTAAGCGTGAATAAGATAACAAATATAAATCATGTTAGTATCAAATATTAAAGTCCATGTTATGTTTACACTATACTTATTCTTACACCATTAGTGTAACATTTTCATCTTCATATAATAAACTTAGCTAAACATATAAAAAAGAGAAATATAAATAAAAAAGATAAGAACATAAATAAGATAAAAGTTAACAAAGTAAAGGAAAAGAAATGAAAGGCATAAACAAGATATTAATAAAAGCAAAACTTAAGCATTACAAAAATACAAAGAGAGAAAGCAAAAGCATGATCTTGATTTGGAAACCAAGATGCCTAAATGCATGGCAAATGCCTCCTTTTATAGGCTAAAATTGAAAACTATTGATTTGATGACTAATTATTGAGTGGGTGGCCAATTCTTATCTTCTTGTCTGACATTTAATTGATAACGTCAGAATTTAAACTAAACCTCCACATGAAAGTTAAAGAAAATTATCTCAGTTTTCTAGAAAAAAACATTAAGGTTATTTGGACATTTAGAACTCTAGATATAGGCTAAACACTAAACAGTGTCTGGGTTGCAGGACAAATTTAACCTTCTTCGTTGTGGCTATAATTTGGACTTGAAAATGACCTTTTAAAATCTTCGACTCCATATGAAAGTTGTAGGCCTATGTCTTACATTTCCATCCATATAAAGTAGACCTAAATTTGACATCTACAGCTCCAGATATGACCTAATTACCGAACAGTGTTCTAGTTTGGACTGCACTAGTATCTTTTTTATAAGTTTGGTCATCTGTTTGTCCTTTCAATTTCAGTACTTAAAATCATTAATTAATCATTTTATTTATGTGATAAGCTTGCATTTAAGATGAACATTTACCACAAATTAAAGGTATCTCATATTATTAGATATATTATTATAAAACATATTTTAGTTAAGGAGTCATTGATACTTCAAGTGCAAAATGATGATAGGCCTTGCAATTTAAGTTCTTAAAGTCATCAATAAATCCTTTCATTTATGTGATAGGCCTGCATTTAAAATGAACATTTACCATAAATTAAAGGTATCTTATATTATTAGATATGCTATTATAAAACATGCTTTAATTAAGGAGTTATTGATACTTCAAGTGCAAAATGATGATATAAAACCTTGATAAAAATACACTTTTAAGTACTAATCATTGTATATAACACTTGGTTTTCACTTAAGTAATAAAAAAATCTTGTACTGTACTTGTTTGAAATACCATTAGTGGATCCTTTAACCTTGACATTTATTTTTATTGTTTAATCTTCACATTAATATTTCATCTCAAAGTTCTCTTTAACTTTTTCTTCTTCTTCTTCCTCTTATTATTGTTGTTGTTGTTGTTGTTTATAATTTTTATAGTTAACCTCCTTATGGTATGATCGCAGTCTTGTTAGGTTATTTATTACTTTGATACTCTTATACTTGAAAGACATCAATCTTATATCTTTTGGTCATGTCACCTTCAAGATGGGTTAGTAGAAGTCCTAATAGTAGAAAGCCTCTTAAATGAGATATTTCATCTCTAGAGGACTCTATATCCAAAAATACAAATGAAAAGGTCAAGGATTTTGATCATAAACATGATGCTAGGTTTCAATAACAAACTCGTAAACATAGGGGAGTTTAACTATATGATTATATTAGCCATAAGAAAGCATATAAAAAGGATGGTTTTCATGATATTAAGTATCTAATTGATGAATAGGTTTGGTGATTAGGAGGTCATTCAATATTCAAATTAAAAATGATGATTTGAAGCAACAAATGAAGAACGTATTTTATACTAGACGTTATATAAGTAACAAGTTATGTAATATGATTATTGATAGTGTGAGTTTTGCTAACATTGCTAGTGTTACATTTGTTAGAAAATTAAATGTGAATATTATTAAGCATGAAAGACCTTATAGAAATTAAATGGTTAAGTTGATGTGGAGAAGTTAGAGTTACTAAATAGATTTTGATATCTTTTTTGGTTAGAAAGTATAAGGTTGAGATTTTGAGTGATGTTGTTCACATATATGCTACCCATCTATTATTGAGGTGTCTTTGGCAATTTAATAGGAAAGTCAAGCAGGAGGGGTTTAGGAATAGATACTTTCTTAAAAATGATGAGAAAACTTTCACACTTGTACCTTTATATAGATTTATAAAGATCAAGTAAAATTGTAAAAGAAAGGTAAAGCTAAAAGTTCAGAACAACCATACGAGGATGTAAGGAAGGGTGAAAATCATGGGATCCTTAAGAGAATAGTTTTAAACAAGATGGAAAAAGATAAGGTTTTGATCAGGAGAAGAGAAAAGAAAGAAAGGGTAAGAAAAGAAGAGTGTGAAAAAAAATAAAGAAACAAGTTGGTTTTTATGCAAAAAAAAGTGAGATTAAGACTACTTATTTTTATGATATATTTATGATTTTACTCATGCATAAAGAGACGTATTTTAACACTAATGAACTTGATCTTTATAGTCTATCTTTGTGTTTCTTTATTACATGATTATGAGGATATTTTTCCTAATAAGATTACTAGTGGGTTGCCATTTATTAGGGGAACTGAACATCTAAAGTTCCAAAAGGAGTTGAATCGATAACATGCCTAGTGGGTTAAGTTTATTAAAATGTTTTCATATGTGAGAAAATACAAGCAGGATAAGAAAAATAGAGTGATTGATGTACTATCGTGAAGTTGTGTACTTCTTTCAAGTTTAAATGCTAGATTATTAGGACTTGAGTATATGAAAGGTTTATGTGTTAATGATGAAGATTTTGGCCAAATTTATAAATCATGTGAGAATTCAAGATTTGAAATTTTTATAGGTTTAATGGATATTTGTTTAAATAAAAAGGATTATGTTTGTCTAATTATTTTATACATGAGTTGTTTATTTGTAAAGCTCGTGAAGGTGGTTTAATATGACATTATAGGGTTGTTAAGACTTTAGATATTTTACATTAGTACTTTTATTGGCCTCAAATGAAAAGACATCTGCAGAGAATTTATGATAGGTGCATAACATGTAGATGAGCTAAGTCTAAAGTTTTGTGTCATGGTTTGTACACTCTTTACCTAAAGAACCTTAGGTTGAAATATCTAAGGATTTTTTTGTAGGTTTATTAGCATTAAAAATGAGTAGGATGATGCAACTAGTATAATAGACTTATTTTTTAGGTTGTAGACAGGTTTTCTAATATGACACATTTTATATCTTATCATAAATAACTAGTATGGCAAACTTATTCTTTAAAGAGATAACTCGGCTTCATATGGTTCCTAAAAGAATTGTTTTTTTTATCATAATGTTAAATCTCTTAGCTACTTTTGGAAGGTTTTATGGGGTAAGTTAGGAATAAAATTGTTATTTTCTACTACTTGTCATTAACAAACAAGTGGTTAAATATAAGTGGTTAATAAGACTTTAATTATATTGTTAAGAACTATCATTCAAAAAAACATTGAAGAATTTAGAAGATTGTTCATCATTTGTTAAATTTGCATAATACAAATGTTCGTTCTTGTATTAATTATTTTTGTACTTAGATTAGTAAAGATCTTTTTATGGTTAGTAAAAAGATAATTTGGCTATAATAGAAGTTTATCAAGATTAGTTAGTAGTATCTTCATTATCTTCTCTATAATTATCTGATTAATTTAGATTATTTAAGAGATAAGTTCAGATAAAATAGAAAATATTATCCAAAGATAACTTTATCCGTATTTTTGTAGAACTCATTAGTAGTTTGTTAGATAGACTAGAAAACTTGAAGACCATCCTTATCCTTATCACATAAGACATGTATGTAAGGAAGGTTAAGTCTAAAGAAAGACATGCCTCATATGCTTTAGAAGAGAGTTTCATAACATAAGCATCAATTACATTGAAGCAAATGTGTCAACCAGTTAAGGAGTTTACACAGAGTTTCATAGCACATACTTTTGACACATGAGGAGTGTGTAGGCAATTCTCGAGAAGAATTGGTCCTTAAAGAGTTGGAGAGCCTACAGACTCTTAGAGGGAGTTCTTGTGTGAACTATTAGCAACTAGAGGTTTCAGTTAGGATGACAACAATTTAAAGATCGTCAAATGTACTAATAAGATACTAGGGTAGGAAAAATAACATGGCTCGTTATCTCAACAAGTAAGGTATTATAGACATAAAGAAATGTGTTTAGAGATATTCCTCTTACAATCATTCAAACTAGTGAAAAAATTGTTAATCCTAAATTTGGCTACCCAGAAGGGTTTTTTTATCTTTTGAAAAGTTCTTTAAAAGGTTTTCCCTTTGTAACCAACTACCTTGTGCTTTTAAATTTTATGAATTTTTTATTTGTTTAATTACTGATTAGTGTTTACAAAGTGTTATCAAATCATCTGTTAATAGATGATAAACAAGAAATGGAACTTTCAAATAGTATTAAAGTAAGTTCACTCTATAAGAGTGAGATTTATTTTTCATGATTGAATATGTTAATACTGAGTTCACCACCACAATTCAATGGAAAAAACTATACTTACTAGAAGGTTAGAATAAGAGCTTTTCTCAAATTAGTAAATGATAAAGCATGGCTCTTATTAGACCAAAGATGAATCAAACCTGAAACGTTTTTGGCATAATAGAACATAAATAATGCTGCTAATTATAATTGGAATAACAAAAGGTCTAAAAGCTATATTTATAATAGTTTTTCTTGATGAGTTAAAATAATATCTATGTGTGAAATAGCTAATGAAGCTTAAAATATTCTTAAAATTACTTATGAGGGAACAAAATTAGTGAAAACTCCAAATTATAAATGTTAACCTCAAAATTTAAAGAAATTAGAATGTTGGAAGATAAATCTTTTAATGAGTTTTATATTAAACTTAATGACATTATGAATTCCAAGTTCAATCTAAAGATGAAGTGGAAGATGCATTAATTGTAAGAAAGATCCTAAGATCCTTATCTGAAAGATTTGGGCCAAAGGTAATAGCCATTAAAGGAAGCAAGGATCTTAATACTGTATGTGTTGAAGAACTAGTAAGTCTATCAAAAGAAAGGTAAGTCCATTGTAGGTATATAAATCTACATTGCTACATCAAAAGAAAGGTAAGTTTATTGCATTTAAATTTTATAAGGAAAAACATGACTACTCTTCTAATGATCTTAATAATAAAGATATAGCTCTTATAGCTAAGAAATTCAAAAAATTCATGTTTAAGAAGAAGAAAATTGATGAAGGAAAAAAGGTAAATGATTTTGTCAAAAGAAATGAATCAAAAAATGAAAGAAAAATTAAAATTGAATCTTGAAAAAGACTTAAGTATTTTGAATGTTCAGGATGTGGTCACTTGAGAAGTGAATACCCTAATTTCAAAAGAAATAAGGAAAAGCTCTTAATGTCATCTTAAGTGATGAATCTGACTTTTAAAATTCTAATCCATCATCTGATAATAAATGTGCTTTTATTACTCTTTCTAACACTGTTAATGGTTCCATTGACATGAAACAAATTATTGAGATATTATGTAATTCTAACACAAATCAGACTGTCATAAATTATAGTGATTCAATTATTATTTTTATTATTGTCGTCATGAACTAAGCTTGCAGAAAACTTATGACGATTTGCATGAAGATATTGTGAAAGTCCAGGAATTGAATAAGAAATTGTTTAATAAACTGATAGATATGGAGAATGAGAAGAACAATCTAGCATAAGCTCTAAATCTATCAGAAGTAGAGATATCTAGATCTTTTAGAAAAGTCATAGCACTTGAAAATGACTTAACTATATGCAAACAGTCATAAGAACTGTCAGCGACATAAAAACTTGATGAACTGTTGAAAACTTAAAAGGTCAGTACTAATTGTACAAGATTAGGATACATGACATATAGAAAATCTATCAATAATATGTTTATATCTTCCTCCTCCAACGGGATTAGCTTTGTAAATGGTAAGGAACCTTTTATGCTAATAAAAAAATCAAACGTCAAAAAAGGTAAGTTGAAAAGTAAGTTTATCCCGACCTATCAGCATTGCGAAATTGAAGGACATGTAAACAAAAAATTGTTTATCAAAATTTAAATTAAAAGGTTGATTTAACCTTAAATTAATTATATACTATAAATAAGAAAAGTGATAAGTCACTAAGTTATGAGAATTCTAACGAGATTGAAAGTTCTAATAAAAGAAAAATGAAAAATTAATGGGTAATTAAGAAAAATAATGTTTAGTCATACACATTGTACTAACAACTATGAATAAAAATTTGTAGTATTAAGATAGTGGTTGTTCTAAACATAAGTCAAGAGGTAAAGGTCAATTTAAAAAATTTGAAGTCTAAAGAAAGAAAGAAAAAAACCCTTCCTCATGGATAAAGCATAATCATTGGAAAAATAGAAAAGGTACGAGGTTCAGGAAAAAATAAGTTAATCAAGTCTCATATGTATGTTGTTTGTCATAAGTTAAACCTAAAAAGGTTAACCAAACTCTACAAGATGAAAACTAGATCAATGTCGTGCATGAAGAACTGAATTAGTTCATTAAAAATGATACATGGGAGTTGGTTCTACATCGTGACATTCATAACATAATTGGAAAAAAATCAAATGAGCATGGAATAGTTATAATTGATAAAGCAAGACTAGTTATACAAGGATACTTATTAGTCGAAGGAATTGATTTTGATGAAACATTTGCACAGTAGCTCGTGTGGAGTCTGTTTGCATACTGCTTGCATTTGCTTATCACTAGAACTTCAAACTATACCAAATGGATGTGAAGAGTGCTTTCTTCAATGGGATTTCACAAGAATAGTTATATGTAGAACAACCTAAAGGTTTCACTAATTATTTGTTTCTTGATCACGTGGACAGATTGAAAAAAGCCCTATATGATTTAAAACAAGCACCGCGAGCCTGGTATGAACAATTAACAAAATACCTATTAGATAATTGTTTTCAAAGAGATCTACTGACAAGACACTATTTATAAGAAAAATAGGTAATGAAACACTTATTATTCAAATTTATGTTGATGACATTGTGTATTGAGCTACTCATGATTCACTTTCTCATGAGTTTGCTAATGAGATGAAATCTAAATTTGAAATAAGTATGATTGGTGAATTAAACTTCTTTCTTGGCATACAAGTTAAGCAATATTTCTCAATCAAAGTATGCACCGAAATATAGTTAACAAGTTTGGTATGGAAGGTATGAGTTATACTTGAACCCTCATGAGCACTTCTATCAAGATCAGTTCAGACCCAACAAGTAAATGTATTGATTCCACATTTTATAAAAACATGATAAGAAGTTTGTTCTATATAACTACAACCAGACCTAATATTAGTTTTAGTATTAGTGTGTGAGCTAGATTTCAATCTAATCCAAAAGAATCATATCTTACTACACTCAACAAAATCTTGAAATACTTAAGTGTCATGTCTGATTATAGTATTTGGTATTTAAAAAACTCGAAGTTACTCAAATGTTAATTGGGTTGGTAACAATGATGATAGAAAAAATAGAACAAGAGGTTGTTTTTATGTTGATGAAAATTTAGCAGCATGGATAAGCAAGAAATAAAATTCAATTTTTTTTATCAATTGTTGAAGCCAAATAAATTGTTGTTGGAAGTTGTTGCACACCACTTCTTTAGATAAAAAAGATTTTACAAGATTATAATTTTACTTGGAATAATATAATTGTTTATGATAATTTTAAAGTCATATCGGCAAAATCAAAGCTTGTGTTCTTATCGGTGTGAGTTTCTAATAAAATTATAAAATAAAAAATAAAATAAAAAATAAAAAATAAAATATTTTTACATGTATGGACATACAAAAACAATTATTTTTTTAACACAACAGGAACACGTTCAATTTTCCAAGTCTAGCATGTCTCCTCATCGGCTAGCTTCCTCACAAAGGCTTTCATAGAAATCTTATTAATCGTGTGAACAAACAATTAAGGCAATATCTAGTGGCGGAGGCAGGGGCCCCAGCCCCTGCAGGAAATTTTTTTCCCAATCTCCTCCCCTGTAAATATTATAAAAATAATTAAAAATTTAACTTTATTCCTCTTAATTTTTAATTTGCTTCCTTTAATTTTTTTTTCTTGCTCCGCTCCCGGCAATATCTCATCATTCACTACGACTTTTGTCTCTACAATCTGTTTAATAACGTGATATAAAAATAGGACCATATGATAAATGTACCTTGATTTTTTTTTATTATTATTATTGTTATTATTATTATTATATACTATTAGTTATTAAAACTTGTAAAAAAAATATATTAGATCTTGCAATAAATAGAAAAAAAAAAATCTTGCACCCACATGGTGGGGGGGGGGGGTCGGGGGGGGGCCGGCAACGTGTGAAGGTCTCCTCCAGCTTAAGCTGTGAAGTGCTTTGTTTGCAACTTTGCACAACATTTTTCCCGTGTCAATCTCCAAAACTGAATAACCTGCCGACAAAACCCAATAGTATCTTAAAATGCAAAATGACATTTTATTATAGGTTTTTTAACCATCAAGCAGTACTTGCAGCATGATGGGCGAGCTTAATCGATATCTATGCCCTTTTTAGAAATAAAAAACAGTTTGTAGAATTGGGAGAGATTGCATTAGAGTACCATGCAGTGCTTGATGCAGGACCAAATGACATCAAATGTTCGATAGCAAATGTTACGGTATTCGATAATAATATAATATTAATTGTTTTTTAAAATAATTTTTATTTAAGATTATTTTTGATATTAGAACATCAAAATAATTTAAAAAAAATTAAAAATTTAATTTAAAAAAAAATTCAAATTTTTTATATTATAGTTTATAGCTTATAAACATACGCTGAACCGAAGCATTACAATGGCATCTACCTCTTTAAAATTTATTTCCTGTTTTATTGCCAGGGACAAGACATAGGTTGGGAATGCAGGGGCAACTGCCCCGCGGTATGATAAAAAATTATTAATATTATTTAGATGGTTAGAGCTATCATACTCATATGTTAACATACACATGTGCATGTATCCGCAGCTAATTTCATTACTGACCAGATAGATATCATTTAGGTTTTTTCATTTTTGATGAATTAATTAATAAAAAAATACATGGTGCAAATAAAAGGATTTATTTAGTTCATGAAAGGAATTTATGACATTCCACCACGAAATATATAATTATAATCAGTTTATTAATCTCTTTCATTATGAAGCTTAATCCATTTTTGGAAAATCATCAACATTAAAAGGAAGGAAAAAGAAAGGGTTGAGATCTCACTTTCATTAAAATTAACCATATCAAAAGGTACATTTATTTTGCAGATCAAATACAAACAAGGGCACAGTGAACTAAGAGCTTCCAACAATGACCTTTTTCTTACCACAAGCATTTTAAAATTTACTTGTACTTGTAATTTGAAATGTCCTAGCAGTCATCGAGCAGCTGCCTTTGGACGTATATATTCATGCACACACTCCTGCAGTAAAAATGAAGCCTTGGCTCATGGGATAGGAAAGTGGGAATTAGGGCCATTTCATAAGAGACATGGACCCATTGTTGACCATATATTTTCTGTCTTGCAACAAACACAGTATGTACTACGTCTTCAATAATGTTGCCGCCGGCGTGTTGCTTGATAATACTGCATATTCTGCATGCCTTTTTCCAAGACAGGCAATCGTTGCTAGTACCTAAACTGCCCTCCACTGTACGTCTGCCCAAAGGACCAACCAGCAGGGGCGACATTGTAAGAAACCACACTGCGGCCATCGCTTGTCGTCACTACAAAAGAGAGACTCTGTCCATTAAGGTAAGAGTTACTCTGCCAGTTTTGGCCCCAGTTTCTCGACATTGCTTGCCACCCAGTTCTCGAACCTTTGATGGCCACTGAATGCACATCGCCAGCAGCCCCAACATTGGTAATCAGGACTAAATTGAAGTATGAGTGGCCATTGATGGTGAACCGAATGCCTCCGCTCCTCATGCATCTTACCCTATAACAATCCGTAACCTCATTAATCTGTAATTAGGTTATGAAGTTCTGAGCGGAATTGATAAAGCATATAAAAGTGTTGATTAATTAACCTACCTTCTGTAGATTACTGGGACAATTCCGGCTCTATATTGGGCAATGTGTTGGAAGACAGGTTGAGAGAGATCAAAATGATGGTTGGGAGGATCACACCAGCCGCCGGGAGGGCAGAAGTTGGTAGCGGTGACCACAATTACGCCAGGCAGGCACCACTGTGGATCATTTACACATCTGATCTCAAAGCAAGCACCACAGCTCAAACCATTGTCGAACAATGCAGTGCTCAGTGCTGCTGTGTTAGTGCCATAACCCTGGCTGTACAGATTTCCATAGCCACAAGCCCCACCTTAAAACACAACCCAGCTAAGGTTAGCCAGGACAATATTGTAGGAAGATTATACATCATAGAGCTTGCATGTACATGATTTTCCTATTAAAAAAAGAATGCGTGTCTCACATACCCATTGTCCCTGAAGCATCGCCACCTCCATAGAAAGTGGCGTGAGCGTTAATCCAACCTCCATAATATCCATGAACAGAAGAGACAGAGGAGAGAAACCCCACTAAAAGAAACCCAAGAAGAGCCATTTTCCTGCACAAAATTAGATGAATTCCCCTTAGGAACATTGTAGCTACTTATAAATTAATAGAAGTTAATTGTAAAGCTACCAAGGAAAACGAAAGCAATTCAATGGTAAACAGATAATGTTACTAGAAAATGTAATGAACCTTGAAAGAGTTTTCTTGAAGGGAAATGAAGAGGGGAGGGGAGGATTGAATAGAATAAATAGAAGTCAGCCAATATCACATTGACGGAAAAACCTCAGTCTTTCCGCTGTTGGGACCGTACAGTTATTTTAGTAAAAGAGACGTTTGTTTTCGCATAAAAACTGTGTTTCATTATTTTTCAAAAAGTAATTTTACTTAAAATTAATGTTTTTTATTTTAAAAAAATTATTTTTGATATCAGTATATTATATAATTTAAAAAATAAAAAATAATTTTTTAAAAATAAAAAATATTAATTTCATATGTTTTCATGCAAAAAAACATTTTAAAAAACAAACAATATCATATTTTCAAAAACTATCTTTTTTGTAAAACATGTGTTATATAAAAAAAATATAAAGACATTTCATATGTTTTTTTATATAAAAAAACTCAATTATAAATTAAATAAATTATTCATATATTTAATTAAATAAATTAAAAATTATTTGTGCAACTGCAAAATATTTAAAAATATTATTAACACAACTTAAAAATATTATTTTTTTTACTATAATAGAGTATATTTCATTGGATTAATAAAAAGAAAATTCAAGAATTACACAAAGACAACAACAATCTTTTATAGTAATCTAAAATATAAAATACTCTTCACGGAACATATATTTCTATGAGCATCGAAATGATGTTTCATGTAGAAAATGATAGATTTGTAAAAAGTTATTAATTTTTCTTGGAAGCGGGTATTATAGCAATGGTTGATTTATAATTTTTTGGAATTTTAAAAAAAATTGTTTGTATTTTTTTTTCTTTACACTTGACCTATTTGTCACTATTTTTTATTTTTATATTCATTATTTTCTAATATTCTTTTAGTTATTCCTTTACATATTTTTTGGAAAAAAATATTATTTTTTATTCTTTATACTTACAATATTTATCACTCTACACTTAATTTATTTATACTATTTTTTTGTTCTTATTTTTATTTTTTTAATTTGTTTTAATGTATATCTGAGCAATTATTTCATCTTTGTTTTTCAATTATCAATTTGCATATGTATGTTCACAAAAAGCTTTATCAGACTTGGATCGTGTCCAAGAATCATAGTTTGCAAGAGAAAATTATTTTTAGTTAAATATATTTATAAGAAACAAAAAATAAAAAATGGATGTAATTAAAAAAAATCTTACCACTTACTTCATATGCGAAACGAATGGAATGGAATTGTTGATGTGTGTGGTAATGGAATCGTGAACACATCAGTTTTGATTCTCCGTACTAAAGTGTGATTGTCACACAAAATGTTTAAACATCATATATTGAATGTATTTTACCTACACAGCCTCTAAGAGATACATCGGTCTAAAATTTTTCACACTGTCACCCCTTTCTAGTCTAGAAGCTCTCTTTTTTTCGCATATTTTTTTGGTTTTTTTTATGCCTTATACCATAAATCACGCAACTACAAAATATTTAAAAATCTAATTTTTAATCAATTAATATTAACCAGTTAGACTCATGACTCGAGCCATGAATTCTATTAAGTTAAAAAAATTAATAACTTGTTAAATTGTTATTTAACTGTGTGATAAAAAATAAATAGGTTCTTGCAATGAATATAATCATGTTCTGCAAAATTTTTAATATTTTTATTTAATTTTATAATAAAAAATAAAAATTTATAGAATTAAAAATCAAATAAATATCAACGCGTCTATTTAAGATTGAGATAAACCTACCAATATAAAAACTGAAACAAATTGTGTTATTTAATTAAAAATAAATAAAATATTAAAAAATAAATTTTAGAAAAATAATAAAAATCTAATTGTGAATAATCAAATTGGGAGAAAAATCACTCAAGAAAACAATATATTTATTATTTTATCATTATATATATATATATATATATATATATGTATGTATGTATGTATGTATGTATGCATGCATGCTTCAAAAATACATATTATTATTTTATTTTTTATTAAATAATAGATATTCAATGGATACTTAAAATTTAATAAATAAAATATAAATATCTAAATTTATTATTAAAAAATAATAAATAATATATAAATATAAAGAAACCCAATCCACAATTACTCGTTACCATCTCTGAACACAAGTTATAACTGAAGCGACAAGAAGGAATGGGTGGTTTCAATAGGAAAGAATGCTGGGAAATAATTTCTAATAGGATGGTGTTGCTAATATATATATATATTCCTTGAATATGTCTTAGATTCAC
>NW_011500101.1:142405-148396 GCF_000495115.2 Populus euphratica
GGGGGGGGGGGGAGGTGAATCTAAGACATATTCAAGGAATATGACCATCTAGGACGAATAATTTATTTGGAAAAATTATTAACACAACTTAAAAATATTTTTTTTTTACTATAATCGAGTAGATTTCATTGGATTAATAAAAAGAAAATTCAAGAATTACACAAAGACAACAACAATCTTTTATAGTAATCTAAAATATAAAATACTCTTCACGGAACATATATTTCTATGAGCATCGAAATGATGTTTCATGTAGAAAATGATAGATTTGTAAAAAGTTATTAATTTTTCTTGGAAGCGGGTATTATAGCAATGGTTGATTTATAATTTTTTGGAATTTTAAAAAAAATTGTTTGTATTTTTTTTTTCTTTACACTTGACCCATTTGTCACTATTTTTTATTTTTATATTCATTATTTTCTAATATTTTTTTAGTTATTCCTTTACATATTTTTTGGAAAAAAATATTATTTTTTATTCTTTATACTTACAATATTTATCACTCTACACTTAATTTATTTATACTATTTTTTTGTTTTTATTTTTATTTTTTTAATTTTTTTTAATGTATATCTGAGCAATTATTTCATCTTTGTTTTTCAATTATTAATTTGCATATGTATGTTCACAAAAAGCTTTATCAGACTTGGATCGTGTCCAAGAATCATAGTTTGCAAGAGAAAATTATTTTTAGTTAAATATATTTATAAGAAACAAAAAATAAAAAATGGATGTAATTAAAAAAAATCTTACCACTTACTTCATATGCGAAACGAATGGAATGGAATTGTTGATGTGTGTGGTAATGGAATCGTGAACACATCAGTTTTGATTCTCCGTACTAAAGTGTGATTGTCACACAAAATGTTTAAACATCATATATTGAATGTATTTTACCTACACAACCTCTAAGAGATACATTGGTCTAAAATTTTTCACACTGTCACCCGTTTCTAGTCTAGAAGCTCTCTTTTTTTCAATTTTGTTTATTTTGTTTATTTTTATTATTTTTAAATAATTTTTATTTTTCATGAAATTAAAAAGTGTTTGTTATCACCAACAAATCAATTAGCTAACCATAATGATTATGTGGATCTTGTACATAAAATCATGATCTAATAATATTCAGTGAAACATAAGAACAGAAAAATTAAAAAAAAAATAACAACAATTATGCAATCATTAAGGAATATAAAACTTTTTTAAACATATTAAAAAAAATTCCAACAACATTTATATAATTATTAAAAAAATATATAAATAAACTTTTATAAAATCATTAAAGAACTTAAAAATTAACAAAAAAAATTTCAACAACATTTATACAATCATTAAAGAATAGAAAAATTAAAAATGAATCCCAACAACATTCATACAATTATTAAGAATAGAAAAAAAATACACAACAGAAACCACAAAAATAGAAGGACAAAGAAAAAATTAAAAATAAATCCCAACAACATTCATACAATTATTAAGAATAGAAAAAAAATACACAACAGAAACCACAAAAATAGAAGGACAAAGAAGAATCTTACAATAATATCATTGTGAGTTTTTCTAAGCCTAAGAAGAGAAAACAAAATTGAACATTATGTTAAACACCCAGAAAACAAAATTGAACATTATGTTAAACAACAAGAGAAGAAGAGAAGGTGAAGAAAGTAAAAGACATGTATGCACATGAAGAAGAAGAGAAGAGAATGGGTTAAAGAGAGAAGGAGAGAGAGAGGAGAGAGATGAAAATTTAGGAGGAGAGAAAAAAGGGCAAGGGAAGAGATGAGAAGAGAAATGTGATCGTTTCTTCTAATTTTAGGGATTTTTTTCTTTTAATTTGGAATTTTGTTTACCAATGATTTTATCAATGGGCAATTAAATATGAATATTTGTAATTTTTTTGTTAGTGTCTATCTGTAAAGTCTAATTGAAATGTTCAATTTAATAAAACATTGTTAGAAATCAACTAACTATCACCAACTCCTTTAATGTCAAAGAATTAAAAATTAATCTTTTAATTTATCTATCGGTGTTTTTATTTGTAATATCTAATTGAAATTTTCAATTTAATCATAAATTTTCAAAAACCCACCAATTATCACTAACTACTTTTCACTCTACCAGTAATTTTGTATGTACTAAACAAATAATAAACAGTGCAAGTGAGAAGTGAATTGTATCTTAGTACTCAAAAAAATACCAATGTATATTAATTATTGTGATTCTGTATATACTGAATAATAATAATTATTGTAAGTTAAAAGTGAACAATACTTTACCTCTCGAAAAAATACTAACATACATTAATCATCGTTGATCTTGTATATACTGAACAATAATAAACAATGCAAGTAAGAAGTTACCTTAACTCTCGGAAAATACCAACGAACATATTTCATGGTGACCCCGTATGAATTATAAACAATGAATAATGTAATTGAGTGGTGAAAAGTTTCACTACTCTCTATAATATACCAACAGACTTAATTCGTTGGTGCTTCTAATAGTAGTTTGAAGTCCATTGATTAGTATTTAAAAGTGTATTTTTATCAAGATTTTATATCATTATTTTGCACTTGAAGCATAAATAACTCCTTAACTAGAGCATGTTTTATAATAACATATCTAATAATATAAAGTACTTTTAACTTATAGTAAATGTTCATCTTAAATGTAGGCCTATCACATAAATAAAATAATTAATTAATGAGTTTAACTTTTAAAATTTAGAAGATAAGAAGAGAGCCAAACTTAAAAAAAAAAAAATATTAGTTCAACTCAAACTGTAATATTGTTTAGTCATTGGATCATAACTGGAGCTGTAGAACTTAGATTTAGGTTTGCTCTATATGGATGGAAAGCTAATAAATAGGCCTAAAACTTTCATGGGAGATTTAAAAATACCGTTTTCAAGTTCAAATTATAGTAACAACAAAGAAGTTTGAATCTGTCCTGCAGCCTAGACACTATTTAGTGTTTAACCCTTATCTTAAGTTCTGAAAATCCAAATGACCTCATTTGTTTTTTGTTGGAAAGCTTAGACAATTTTCTAGAACTTTCATGAAGACAATTTGTTCAAATTCTGATGTTAGCAATGATGTTTTGATCAGATAAGAAGATAAGGATTGTCACTAACTCAAGATGTGGTCACCCACTCAACAATTAGTCAACAAATCAATAGTTTCAAATTTTGGCTTATAAAACGAGGTATTTGCCATGGATTTCGGTATCATAGTTTTCAGATCAATATTATATTCTTGCACTCTTTATATTTTTGTAATGTTTAAGTTTTGCTTTCATTAATCTTTTATTTATGTCTTTCATTTCCTTTACTATACTTTTATAATTATGTTTTCTTCTTGTTTATGTATATTTCTCTTCTTTATTATATTTAGCTAAGTTTATTAAGTTAAGGTGAAAAGGTTATACTAATAGTGTAAGAATAAATATAATATAAACTCAACATGAACTTTAATATTTTATACTAACATGTTTTGTATTTATTATCTTGTTTCCTTTTAATGCTTTGCTTGTTAAATAGTTAGTCTAGATTTATATTGTATAACCCTAGGTACAACAAATAATTGGCATTTTCATAGTCCAACTGTATGGTATAACCTACACTTGTGATATAAAAAGAACTTAATTTATTGTTAACATAAGTTATAATCATGAATACCTGACAATATTTACTAGTATTAACATTATTCGAATAAAATAATTGATGTAATCATATTCACAATTTATAATCCAATTGGAACCTTTTTTGTGTGTGGTTTCCAATTGAGTAATAAAAAGAGTTTATATCATATTTGTTTGAAATATCATTAGTGAATCATCTAACTTTGATAATTATTTTATCCTTGTTTAATCCTCACATCAATATCACATCTCAATGCTATCTTCAACTCCTTTTCTATTATTATCTATTTTTTAATTATAGTTTATAATGTACCTCCTTGTGATTCCACCACGGTCTTATCAGGTTATTTATTATTTTGACGACCACGGTTTTATCAGGTTATTTATTATTTCAACACTCCTACACTTGGAAAAGACATCAATCTTTTAGTCGTATCATCCATTAGTATTTTCATTGATGTAAAAAAAATTTTGTTGCCAGATTATATATGTATTTCTTATGTCTCCATCTAGCAAATACTTAAAATTACAGGAGCACATAAAGCACAATAACATAAGTTCTATATGTAATAATAAAATCACATAAAATAAATGTTTTGTTATCATTTAATAATAAATAAATGTAGTTGTCATTACATTAAAGTTAATTTCATCAAGAAATATTATATTATAGTTTATGGCATTGCATATCCATGTTATGCAAATTAATTAGAATTTTCTTCTTCTTCAATTTCATCATTGTCATATCCATCACAATCTTCTACATTGACTTCACTATTATCATCATCTTCAATGACTTATGTATGTCAGTTAGTTCTCAAAACATCATTTAACTCCTCAACATCAACGAAGGTATTCTTAGTGATGTAAAAATTTAAATTTTTTTCTAAGTCATTAAGTCAACATCAATAAAGGTATTCTTAGTGATGCAAAAATTTAAATTTTTTTCTAAGTCATTAAATAGAGTAACTTAATATGAATTAACTAATTCATCAAATTGAAAGACATCATATTTCATAGTTAATTTATCTTTGTCATTCTAAACAACCTAGATACAACCTCTAGGTTTGATTTTTACTATAGATAATCAATCAACTCTTGAATGATCCTTTATAAAAAAAAGAGTGTATCTGTAATAAACTTGCTGGCATTTCTTAGTGAAAATAAAGACATTGTCGACGTTAAGGAGTTTAGCCTTTATATTAATTTCAACCATAACATGATAGGGATCTACTTTTATTCATTTGTCAATGGTATCATACCAATAGTATTTAAATAAAAAGACTCTATTCTACTTGCTATGATATTGGAATTCAATAACCTCTTTTAACTTCTTATAGTAGTCAACTTCAAACTTATTAGAAGTTGAACCCTTAACACAAACTCCATTGTTATATCTCTTTCTACCTTGACCACACTCTTTAGTATGAAACACATGTTTATTGATGAAATACTTGTTATGGCACTTCATATTTTTCTCAAGACTTAGACTTAAATTCAAAGTAACACTAACATTCCCTCCCAATTGATAAACCTAGTACATTAATTATATCTCAATCATAGTTAACGAGAAATGTGTAATGAAATTAAGCTCAATCATAATTAACGAGAAATGTGTAATAAAATTAAGTATCGTGAGAGATAAAAATAATTAAACAGTCCTTCTATGTGTTTTAAACCTAGTGAAAAAATTTTCATCTTATAATAAAAAAAGTTAGGATTCAGTCAGTTGTGAGCTTTTGAATAATAAAAATTGATGATGTTACCTACGAGAAATATTATAATTTATCAGTTTATAATAGTATAAGAGATAAATTATTCAAAAATAATAACATGTAGAGTATTATACTTAATGAATAAAAGGTCTTAATTCATCGCAGTTAAATAACATATAATTATGTGCTTATCTGGATTCTATTTTCATTAAATATCTTCTCCTTACAATATTTTTCTATACAAGTCATCCAAGATGAGAGAATATTAATAAGTATTTACTCAAGGGAACTTCCTCACCATCAGGATGCCTTGGAATACAGTTGATTCTTGCTCTCAAATGAGGCTTGAAATTATACAAGATAAATATTGAGATCTTTCCAATAATATAAACCTTGCATATCGAAGCCTCAACATGTGCCTTGTTTTTGAATTTTCTGTTAATGTTGAATAAGTACTAGTGACATGACAAGAAGATTTAAGTCTTCTCCCAAGTGTAGGAGTGTCGAAGTAATAAATAACCCGGCAAGACCGGGGTCGAACCACAGAGAGGTTAATTGTATAAATTATAAACAATAATAATATAACAACAATAATAATAATAATAACAACAACAACAACAACAACAATAACAACAAC
>NW_011500101.1:148999-149096 GCF_000495115.2 Populus euphratica
GAAAAATAAATAAACAAAATAAGAACATAAATAAGATAAAATTAGTTAAGTAAAGGAAAGGAAATGAAAGCTATAAACTTGATATTAATGAAAGCAA
>NW_011500101.1:149178-175834 GCF_000495115.2 Populus euphratica
AACTATTGATTTGATGACTAATTGATGAGTGGGTAGCCAACTTTTGACTTAGTGACAATCTTTATCTTCTCTTATTTGCCCAAAACATCATTAATAACGTTAGAATTGGAACCACTAGAAACATGAAAGTTTTAAGAAATTGTCTTAGCTTTTTAAGAAAAAAAATGAGGTCATTTGGACTTCTAGAACTCTAGATATGGGCTAAAAAATGAATAGTGTTTGGGTTGCAGGACATATTCGGACTTTTTTGTTGTTGCTACAATTCGGACTTGAAAATGACCTTTTTAAAACTGGACCTCCACATGAAAGTGGTAGGCCTATGTCTTACCTTTCCATCCATATAAAGTAGACCTAAATCTAAGATCTACAGCTTCAGATATGACCCAATTACCGAACAGTGTTTTGGTTTGCATTGCACCAACATATCTTTTTTAAGTTTGGTCATCTCTTTGTCCTTTCAATTTCAGGATTTAACCTCATCAATCAATCCTTTCATTTATGTGATAGGCCTGCATTTAAAATGAACATTTACCACAAATTAAAAAGGTATCTTGTATTATTAGATATGTTATTATAAAATATGTTTTAGTTGAGTTATTGATACTTCAAGTGCAAGATGATAATATAAAACCTTAATAAAAATGCACTTTTAAGTACTAATCAACTTGCATTGAATTAAATGAATTTTTTGAATTTTAAAAACAAAAAGACAATGGAATTTAAATTCAATGCATGTGTAATCTCTAACCTCTTGAATGTATACATTCATCTATATTTGGACAGGCTTTCAACTTTTGCCTTAAATGATAGATGTATAGGTAGATGCTCCACTAAGTCGAAGAATAATAAAAGGAATATCATCTCAAGTTTACATATTGTATGGATGATATTTATTTCAAGCATCTCCATATATTATGTTTGCAACTTGTCTGTTGGAGCATATATCTCTATAGAAATGATTGATTTTTATAAGTGTATCTCATATCCTTTTTTTGCAATAAATCCTTGTAAACTAATTTTTATGAGTGTATCTCATATCTTTTTTTTGCAATAAATCCTTGTAAACTAATAGAATGAGTGTTTGTATAACTACATGACAATCATAATTCTTTATTTTATACAATATGAAATCCTCTAAATTCATTGACCTGGACATGTTTGAACCATGTCTATCAGGAAAATACAGACTCTTAAGTCATTGATAGACAAATGTCTAAGCATTCTTTTATAAGGTGAAGTTGGCTTTGGGTTTTGCGACCCTATGACCCATCATAAACCAACTCTATATTTTTACAGTAACACAACAAAGCTATATTTATTTTAACCTTGATGTTGAACTTTGTGTTTCCTTTCATATCCATAACCTTATTGAAAATATTTTTAAATACATTCTTTTCAATGTGCATGACATTATGGTTATGGTAGAAGAGATTAGTCTTCCACTGATAAAACTTCCAGAAAATACTTTGATGTACCCAATTATGGGTCAAATCAAAACCAAGATACTTCTACTCACCCAATTAAAAATCATAAGCAATGCCAAACATAATATCATGTATATATATTAAATAATAAAAGTATAAATATTACACACACATACATATATATACTGAGTTATGTTGGAGTTAAATTTTTAGTCGGGTTTTATAATGTTCATACCATATTTATTACTCATCGAGTAAGATAACTATACATAAAAAAAAATTATCCATTTGGGTCGATTTAGGTCGATATCCATTGGGTTTGAATTCAATTGTAACTCTTTCATACTTCATAACAATTAATCACACAATGCATAACTTATTAATCAAAAACAATATTATTTAGTTATTGGAATTAAATTCAATGTTATGTTAAGTTATGAATAAAAAAAAAATTAGAAAGAAAAAAACAAGTAGTTAAGTTATGAATAAAAAAAAATTAGAAAGAAAAAAACAAGTATATATATTTAAAAATATCATATATGAAATGAATATTTAATGTAAATGGAGATTGAGTTAGAAACTAATATTTATATTGAGATAGCACAATAAATGTAAGATAAAATAAAGACTCCTTATAAAATATATAATTTAAATAGTGTTGGATTTGAAATAAATATAAATATGCAGATATTGAAATCCTTGAATTATTAAAAAAATATATGTAATCTAATATGACAACTTTAAAATTAAAATAAATCCCTATAACTCTAAAAAACAAAGTTATGTTCTCAAGTGTTTTATTGTGAGATATTATTCTGTTTATTAATGTTTAAAATAGTTATTTAATATTTGGTTAAATGAAATTGTTGTACTTAAAATAATAAATAAATAATGTTAAAAAAAAGCTAAATTTTCTATTCTACTATAAATTATAATAGTGCTTTACAATATTTTCTTATTTTTTGTCAATTAATTGTTTTTCACTCAACTTCTTTTTATTTAATCCTTTCATATTACATTAAATTAGGATTGAACTAGATTATTTGTTTTGGTTATCTTGGGATGTCAATTTAAAAAATTGACATTTGACCAATAATCGGTTTAGCAAAATAAAATTCAATTTTATTAATTTAAAATAACTGAAGCTTTAAGTACTGAATTTGAAACTAAAATTAATCTTCAGCTCTTGTTTTATCATTTGATTTTTTTATCACTCATTTTTTTTCAATTTGATTCTTTCACATTAACTTTATTTGGGATTGGACCTGATGATTCATTTTGGTTGCCTGGATAAGGAGATCTTGCAATGTCAAAAAAAACTACAGTGCTTAATGCTCGATTTGAAAAAATAAAATTTTATTTTATTGATTTAAAGTAATTGAAGTATTCGTGGACTAAATTTGAAACTAAAACAAATGTCCAACTCCATTTTTTGCCAAATGAAGAACTAAATAGAATAGGTAGTTAGCATGTGTAATACAAACATCAACATGTGAGGAAGAGTACCACATTATGAAGGTGCATATGACTGCCTCTAAGTTTTGGAAGAGGCCTTCCTTAGTGTCATTAGAATTGTTTTGGCAAAGGCTTCATTGCTTGGTTGCACATGATTGATGAAAAAGCTATGATATGGCCTCGATGGCCATTTTTATTTTCTTTCTTACCATTTTTTTCTCTCTCTTCTCCCCTTGGTTTTCACAACTTGCTCTATCCAAAATAGCAAAATAGGTTGTCATTTATTTATGTTAAATTTAATCACCATGCTCTTGATTGTTATTTTTTACAACAATTATAGTTCGGCTTTGCAGAATTTAAATTTGATGAATCATGGAATAGTATTTAAATCATGAGCATATGGGACAATACAAGATAGAAGATATATTCAAGAAAAATACCAATAGAAATGCAACATAAAATGAAGACTTGTTCCATTATGGATTGCAATAGTTGTCTTCGATGTCTCTTTCTTTCTTTCTTTCTTTTTGTTCTTTAATTTTTTTAGTCACTTGACCTTTTTTTTTAATTTGATTATTTCACATTGAATTTATTCAAAGTTTCGCTTGATGATATGTTTTGGATGGCTTGACATGGGTTCTTACAATGTCAAGAAGAAGGCATTGATGCTTGATTTAGCAAAATAAAATTTAATTTTATAATTTAAAATAGTAGGGATTGAATTCGAAACTACAACGAATACTTTACCTCTTTTTCTTCCATTAAGCTGAATTTTTAGGGATTGAATTCGAAACTATAACAAATACTTTACCTCTTTTTCTTCCATTAAGCATGGATCATATTTTTTTATTTTGTTAGTCCCTAATTTGTTTTTTTTTCATTTTTGGTCCTCATTATTTTAAGTTTTCACGTTTTGGTTTAAAAATTCATTTGGTTTAGAATTTGGTCACTATGATTGAGATAAGGGGTGAGGATCACTAAAAAATAGGAAAGAAGATAGGATCTGTCGATTGCTTATAATCCAATCATCAAAAAAGCTTTTTTTGGTGCCAATATTTAGTACGATAAGTTTTGTTGTAGTGTTTTTAATCCTTTAGCTTAGCAATATGTGTTAATGGGTGCTTCAAAATGTTTTTAATTAGGTTGGTTTTTTATTTTTAAGAAAATTAAAGGTTGATATGAGGTTATTAAGAGGTTTATTAAGATCTTTAAAGTGTTTTCAAGATACTATCAGGTAAGAAAAGGATTGAAAAGTGGGATTTTATGTTTATTATATCTTAGTATGTATATTTCTCTAAACTTCGTATCTTAATCTTTAATTAGTGTTAAAGTATTTTTTTTAACACTTCTTATTGAACACATACATCAGCTTCTTAGTTAGTAATTATAGTTTTCTATTGCCCTATAAATCACATTAACAATATTTGCGCATTCTTAAAAAAAAAAAAAAAAAACTATTCCTACCTGGTGAATCACAAACTCCCCTATCTAATGATATGCCAAAAACATTTAAAAAGATGTGTGCACATATATTTAATTAGAGTGATTCTTAAGGTTAAAAAGATGCAAAAGTAAAAGGTTCAATAATATGATACACAAACGTGCTTAAGATAAGTATCTATTCAATAAAAACTTTATATTATTGAACATGCATGCCCCTAGCTATTTTGAGGCCTTAGTGACGAGAGCCATAAATTGATGTAGATATTGTATCTTCATTGCAATTTAAGTATTCTTTCCTTAGCTTACATCTAGCTTCTGTTAAGCCACATAAATCAACTACAAACATTAATTGCACAAAATCCAGCTATGATATTTAATATAGGAGACAGTATCAATCTAATTCCCAGCATATCCTATGGTGGGTTCAAGGTGCTTTAAACTAAGATATACAAGTGGTCAGCTAGCAACCATCAGCAGAAGTGCCTTGTCTTTGTAAGCTTACATGTGTGATTCTAATTATTAATTACCATAAATTAAATCAAAACCAGTTATTGATCTTCTTTTCTAGTGATTAGTGCTTAAAAGTGCATTTTTATCATGGTTTTATATCATCATTTTGCACTTGAAGTATCAATAACTCCTTAACTAAAACATGTTTTATAATAATATATCTAATAACATAAGATACCTTTAATTTATGGTAAATGTTCATTTTAAATGCAGGCCTATCACATAAATGAAAGGATTGATTGATGACTTGAAGAACTTAAATTGCAAGGATAAAGAGATGGCCAAACTTAGAAAAGAGATGTCGGTGCAATCCAAACCGGAACACTGTTCGGTAAATGGGTCATATCTGGAGCTATATATCTCAGATTTAGGTCCAATTTATATGGATGGAAAGGTAAGACATAGGCCTACAACTTTCATATGGAGCCCAAGATCTAAAAAGGCCATTATCAAGTCCAAATTGTAGCAACAACAAAGAAGCCCGAATCTGTCTTCCAGCCCGAGCACTGTTCGGTATTTTGGCCATATCTGGAGTTCTAGAAGTCCAAATGAGCTGAAGTTTTTACACAAGAAAGCTGAGACAATTGCCTACAACTTTCATGTTTGCAACTGGCTCCAATTTTGACGTTATCAATGACGTTTTGGGCAGACAAGAGAAGATAAAGATTGTCACCAAGTCAAAAGTTGGCCACCCACTTATCAATTAGTCATCAAATCAATAGTTCCCATTTTTGGCCTATAAAAGGAGGCATTTGCCATGCATTTAGGCATCTTGGTGTTCAGATCAAGATCATGCTCTTCCTTTCTCTCTTTGTATTTTTTATGCTTTGTTTTCATTAATATTAAGTTTATGCCTTTCATTTCCTTTCCTTTACTTAGTTAACTTTTATGTTCTTATTTTGTTTATCTATTTTGCTTTCTTTCATTATGTCTAGCTAAGTTAATTATGTCAAGGTGAAAAGGTTACACTAATGGTGTAAGAATAAGTATAATGTAAACTTAATATGGACTTTAATGTTTGATACTAACATGTTTTATATTTGTTATCTTGTTCACTCTTTAATACTTTGCTTGTTAAATAACTAATCTTGATTTATGTTGTATAACACTTGGTACAACAAATGCTTGGCACTTTCATAGCCCATAATGTATGGTATAACCGACACCTGAGCTATGAAAGGAACTTGATTTATTGTTAACATAAGTTATAATCATGAATGCTTGACGAGATTTACAAGTATTAGCATTAATTGAATAAGATGACTAATGTAATCATGTTAACAATATATAATCTGATTGGAACCTCCTTTGTGTGTGGTTTCCAATGGCCATTAACAATGTAGAGATCCATCCTAGGTGTTCTGAAAATAGATGCTTGAACTTGGTCTATATATTGATCTGATAGAGGCACTAGCTAGCTAGCTTGTGCATTTTCTCATCAGTTTGAAGTATAGTAAGCAATATTGGCGAAGATAATTCATTGTGATTCAATTACTAACATATATGAAAAAAAAAAAGGACATCGCTTATAGCTTGAGATATATTGAAACTCTCATGTGCTCATGCGTTTAGGTTGGGAGGCATGTGAAAGGAATGGTCATTCATTTTCATCCATACACATCTAAAAGGTTTGTTAGCTATTTATTAAACTCTTGCAAACCAAACAACCATAATATTGCATAACACTAATGAAATATTTTGTTGGTGTTTAAACATTGATTTTGTCAACAACAAAAACTTACCAACAAGATCACAAATGAAAAATTAACATCAAGAAACATATCATTGGTGATTTATATTTTGTTAGTCATTCCATTGGTAATATAATCATCGATGGATTTACAAACAAAAATAGTGCGCCAAACAAAACAAAAAAAAGGTTTATTGGCATCCATTTTGTTAGTACCCCATCGATGATTATGGCACATTACCAACAGAATAAACTATTGGTAAGTACATCGATGATCATATGGATATTACTGACGGAATTAAATTATTAGAGAATTACATCTAACAATGGCAAGTCCTGTAATTTTTTCCAACTATCTAGGACTCTCCAAAGCAATTAGGTCGAACATCTTAGACCTAAGTTGAGTTCTCTCAGCACTAAACTAATTCATATGAGCTTGAAGTTGCTCTCATACAATCACTTAGATGGCCAGAGATTTCTAGCTCGTTCTTGATTATGAGGAACCATAGTCGATACACTACAGCTCATCTTCATATCCTCAGTCTTGGAGATACCATAAACCTTATTTATAACAGGTTTACTGGACAATCCAACCTCTAACCACAAATCCGGATCAAGTTTTGGATGAGTTGATAGTCATAGACAATCCAACCTCTAACCACAAATCTGGATCAAGTTTTGGATGAGTTGATAGTCATCTTCGTACCTCTTCTACAATCAGACATTATATGTTTCCTAAGAAAAAATGTCAGCAAATTTTAAAAAATAATAACTTAAGAAAATTTTTTATTGAAATCCAACTTATCATAAACTTCTAAGCTCGGCTATCCAAAAGCTAATGCACTCCTTTTTGAAAGTCCTCATTTTACATGTGAATTTTCATAAAAAGCTTCATATCTTGGATTGTATCTAAGTACCGTAGCCTATAAATAAAAGCTACATTTAGTTAAATATTTTTATACAACATAATAATTTTTATTTTAAAAAATTATCTGATGAAATAAAATTTTACTTTATGTTCTTATACAAAATGAATTTGTCAGTGTATGTAGTAATGGAACTATGAGTCTCCTAGATTTGATTCTTTACATCGGACTATAATTGCCACATGAGTTTCTTGGTCATCATGTGTTGGATCTAACCATCCCAAAAAGTCTCCGAGACATATAGAGGTCTGAAATCCCTCCATATGACCACGTCTTCCTAACCTGAAAGACCTTTTTTTGGATATTTCTTTAATTTTTTATAGACTTTGTACCAAAAATCACACAACCTTATTCATTGAAAAACATTATCCGTTAAGATTAAGAACAATAAAATTTTAACATGTAAAAAAAAAATATCACAATTTGAATTTATTCTTACCTAATAGTAGTGTGATTCTCTCACATTCTCCTAGCAACAGTGTTGGTAGCCTCTTCCCAATAATTTTTTTACCTTACATGTCAATTTTATAAAATAATTATTTTATTAAAATTAGAAAATTGACCAAATTAAATATTTAAAAAAATTATATATATACTAACCTTGAACTTTCTGAACCAAGCATCAATCATAGGCTTTCATTTGGAATTTTTGTTAACCTAACTCCACTAAAATAAAGGCACTTCCATCAATGATTTCATCACCAATGTTATCATGCAACCATCCTCCATATTTGTAAATCTGAAATTTTATTTGTTCATTGAAATTAATTATTCAAAAATTTGTATACATCTTGCTCGGATAAGACACCTCATTTACAATCCAACCTCGGACTCAATGAGCTTGTTTCAAACAAGGATTCTAATGCCTGAGGTGTCTAGTTATGGTTGGCATTTAATAGCTCATTGACACAATTAAAAGATTGATGTCTTCTTCCAAGTGCAGGAGTGTCGAAGTAATAAATAACCCAGCAATACCGAGATCGAACCACAGGGAGGTCAATTGTATAAATTATAAACAACAATAATATAACAACAACAATAATAGTGGTAGTAGTAATACTGATAATACTACTAATAATAGCAATAGTAATAATATCAGTAATAATAGTAGTAGTAGTAGTAGTGAAGAAGAAGAAAAAGAAAAAGAAGAAGAAGAAGTTGATGAAAACTTTGAGATGAAAGATCAATGTAAGGATTAAACAATGATAACAACAAATGTCAAGGTTAGAGAAGGATCCACTAATGGTATGTCAAACAAGTATAGTATAAACTCTTATTATTGAATTGGAAACCACACACAAAGGAGGTTCCAATCAAATTATAAATTGTTAATATGATTACATTAGTTATCTTATTTGATTAATGCTAATACTTATAAATGTTGTCAGTCATTCATGATTATAACTTATATTAACAACAAATCAAGATCCTTTTATAGCATAAGTGTCAGTTATACTATACAGTATGGGCTATGACAGTACCAAGTATTTGTTGTACCAAGTGTTATACAACATAAATCTAGATTAGTTATTTAACAAGAAAAGTATTAAAGAATGAACAAGATAACAAATACAAAACATGTTAGTATCAAATATTAAGGTCCATGTTGAGTTTACAATATAAAAAATTAATAACATTATCATTATATTCTATTTAAAAAAACAATTCAGTTGGAACTTTTTTTATACAGGTAACTATCCAAAGTTTTATTACCTGCAAATACACATCAATAAATAAAGTCACAAACTAGATATTTTTATTTATGACTAATATTCAATTTAAAAAGCATTCCAAAAATTCAATTAATATCTTAACAGTCTAATATATGGTACAATTATCATACATTATTAATATCCATTGAGACCAAAAAAGAGACATGTATGACAAAATCTAGAGAGAATGTGAAAAAAATAACAAATCAACATCTTGTTAGGACAAACACACACATATTTGTTCTCTTATAAGTCAATTTAACCTAAGTACATAAGTTCACAAATTTCCATACATATTTGTGTAAATTTAGCTGATTTGAGATATTACAATCATACACAAAATCAATCTATTTTCAATAATAACATAAGCACATTTGGCAATTCTTACTCAAACACTCCTACACACCTTTGGCTATGGATCCATCAATATATTTATACACCAATTAATCCATCAATATATTTATACACCAATTTACTTAATAACCATAAAATACACATGCATTCTTTTGGCCATAACAACTAGCTCACACTCTTTCACAACTTTGAAAACAATCCATAAAATTCATATTTACATTTGTCATATCATATTCATGTACTTTTGAGTTGTCATAATAGCTTATATTTTCACACATTAGAGTTGTTGTAATAACCCATATTTTCACAATTATTCAACACAAACTTTTCATTCTCATGCTACCAATTTCATCTCCACGATTCTTTCACAATTCTATACTACACATTTTACTTCAAAACATGAAATTTCCACATTTTGTATACACCAAAAAATGTTAATCAATAATTGATACTATTTTGTCAATTTCATAACTTTTCATCTCTTCAAAACATATAAATAAAAACCCAACTCATAGCAACCTAATTTATAATATTTGCAACAAGTTTAATGCATTCATAATATTATTAGGAAATCCAAATACATGTAAGTTCATAGAAAGGTGTCCTTTTACTAGTAAAACTAACTTATAATTACACTTCAAAGAAAAACTTTTACCTTAGTTTCATGTTAAATATAATTTCAAAAACAATAATACACTTTCTAATAATTTCAATACTTAATTTTGGGTACTCCATGGTAAATGAATATATCATTGTTTTTTCCCTATATGTTGATGGTTTTTATTTTTCTTTCTTCTTTTTTTATTTATTAGTTTTTGTCTCTATAGATATGTAACTAAACAAAAATTAGTAAATAAATACTGAACTACTAATTAAACAAAAATATTCCTTAAACTACTTCTTACCAAACAATTAAAACATGAGATTAAGGTCAAACAAAAGCAATTGTATTTTAATCAAACTAATCAATCCACTTAACCAAATCAAAGATCAAAAGTAGCTTTAAAAAGGAAAAAGCATGAGATTTAGTTGGCGTAGAAGATGAAAACTTCTCACTTGTTTGGCATTGAGGGTAGACAATAAAGGGAGAGGGCAAGAGAGGGAAAAAGGACAAGAATAAATTGAGGGGAAGAGGAGAGGGAAGATAAAGAGAAGAAATTGATAGAGAGTGAAGAGATTGACATAGAGAGATGAGAATAAAAAGATGGGTTGTTCTTCTAAAATTAGATATTCTAGTCTTTTATTGGTTTTTGAACCGATAAAATTATCGATGAATAATTAAATATTTATTAATTTTTAACTTTCATCATTAATTCCCTTAATAATTAAAATTGAAATTTTTCAATAAAACCTGAAATTTTTCAAAACCCCTTAAAATTCTCTGATGTAATTTTGTTTTATCATTAATTCCATTAGTAATTGTCAGTGGTGAAGTCCTATAATTTTTTATAACTCTTTAGAACTTTTTGAGGAACTTAGTTCGTTGATAATTTTGTCTATAATTGTTAGTAGTAAGTCTTGTAATTTTTTT
Source organism: Populus euphratica (assembly GCF_000495115.2). NCBI lineage: Eukaryota > Viridiplantae > Streptophyta > Magnoliopsida > Malpighiales > Salicaceae > Populus > Populus euphratica. The sequence continues at coordinate 160,224 of NW_011500101.1, forward strand.
CAACTCTCCAACACTTTCCGGTGGACTTAGCCCATCTTTGATTACCAATTGCAAAGTATCGTAATTGTTTTTCATCTCTCAAGAACTTTTTGGGGGACATAATTAGTTTGTAATTCTAGTGGTATTTTATATTCTATTGGTATAAAACAATAAATTTTTTCCAATATTTTTGTATTTCATATCTATACAACCTGTGAATACAGTAAAATCATAATACAATAACACTATTTTTGCTTAATAGCAAAAAACAAAAACCATAGCAATAAATGTTACAATAACAATAGTTCATTGACAAGCAACAACCAGAAAGATTACATTAAAGTTAATTTCATTATACATTGATGTTTTACACTTAAAATCAGTTTAAAATTTTTTTAAACAAAACTATTTTTTTTCTTCTTCAATTTTATGATCCTCATGTCCATCATAATTTTATTTATTGAATTAAAGCTCATTAATATCATCATCCTCATTGACTTTTGTATATCCACTAGTTCTTAATAAATTATTTAACTCATCAGCGTTAACATCAATAAAATTATTCTTAGCTACATGCAAATTTGAATTTTCTTCTAAGTTTGTAAACAGAGCAACTCGATATATATCAACTAATTCATCAAGTTGAAAGACATCATTTTCTGCAATTACTTTATTGTTAATATCCTAAACAACTTGGACACGATCCCTAGGTTTGGTTTTCACTATGGATAACCAATCAACCCTAGAACGATCATTTATAAAGAAAAGAGTGTATATTTAATAAACTTATTGGCATATCTTAGCAAAAATAAAGACATTGTAAGTCTAGCCTTTGTATTAATTTTGATCAAATCATGGTGAGGATCTACTCTAATTTTTTTATCGATGGTATAATACCAATAATATTTGACTAAAAAGACTCTATTGTGCTTATTATGATATTGCACTTCCATCACCTCTTCTAACTTTTTAAAATAATCAACTTCAAACATATTAGAAGGTGATTCCTTAACACAAACTCTACTATTATAGGTGTTTCTATCCTAATCATACTCTTCAATATGAAAGACACATCCATAAATGAAATACTCGTTATAGCACTTTACTTTTCTTTCATGACCCAAACATATTCAAACTACCACTAGCATTCCCTTCCATTTTATAAACTTAGTATAAAATTACAATCATTAATAGTTAAAGAGAAAGGTGTAATGAAATAAAGTATTAAAAGAGTTAAGAATTATTAAGTACCGCTTACATGTTTTTTGAATCACATAGCAAATTATTCATCTTGTAATTAAAAAATATAAGATCCAATCATATATAAATTTGGAGATACTAAAAATTAATAATGTTGCTACGAGAAATTATTTAGTCTATTAGATTATGAGATTATAAGAGAAATATTATTTGAGAATAGCATGTTAATATTATACTTACTAAATGAAAAATCTTAATTCATTGTAATTAAATAACATATAATTATATGGATGTCTGAATTCGATTTTTGTCAATTATCTTCCCCTATTATTTTATAAAAGTCATCCAAGATTTTAAAGTATCCTACATGAAGTATCCTACATTTTGAAGTTCATGAAAAATGATGTATCCTACATTTTGAAGTTCATGAAAAATAACTTTCTAGTTTGAATTACAATTATCATTATTATTTTTTTATGACGAAACATAACTTTAATAAGTAGAAAATACATAGCCACCGATGATAATTGCTTCTGTATACAATGTTGCGATGTCACGGTCACATAAATTAATTACCCTAACTTAAAACACAACACACAAGATAATATAGAGGAAGCAAGGGATTGACCCCATGAGGAAGGTTAAAATCAGATTTTTATGCCAGATGATATGCAACTTGGAAGGATTTTGGACATTATCTAGGCTAAAGCAAAAGAAATTAGAAAACTATCAAGCGAAATTAAATAAAATCATAAAATTATCAAGAGAACAAACCTTGGTCGCAAGCACACATTCACCTATAAAATCAAAACTGATCATGAAAATAAAGCATCAATTTATATTTTGAATTAATTAACAGATCCATCGCATAACTAACTCTAACCATCAAACAACCACAGTGTCCGCACTAGTAATTTAATTCATTGGCAACTTTAAGAACTAGATAAGTTGATTAATTAAGAAAACATAGTTGTTCGTAGTCTATGTTTGATTTGATTGAATGTTCTCCCTCAGATTAATAACGTAAATCCATCACAATTATTGAACTTAGTTGCTTCATAAGTTTATATACCACAACTCTAGTTTTGATATCAAACTTAGCAATAGATTATCTACAATAATAACTTAGAGTCTACTCTAACAATTAAAATAAGGAGAATAAACATATTCATCATATAAACTGGAAAAAAAAAGGTAAAATAAATCCGAACGTTAAACACTTTTTCTTGCATGTTTATTGAAAAATTAATCAAAAAGAAGAAAGAATGCATAATTTCGAGTTTCTTAGAGGAGGGAGGCATTTTTCTCCTCTTGGTTGGCCGTCTCCCTTCTCTTCTCTCATTCTTTTTATATCCTAGGAAACCCTAGTCTCTATTTTACGAAATAGTCCTCCCTTAAGTAGATAGTTTACATTTAAGTACTTTAATAACTATTTTTCTAAAAAAGAAGAAATAACCTTGCATAAATCTTCAAGCTTTGATGTAGAAGAGCCGAATTGCTAAAATAAAAACTTGGATATTGATTTGGATGCTTTGGAACATAATTTAGACTCGTTTCTTCACGAAACCTGTTTGCTGGCACAATTCAATTTTTATCTTTGAAAAATCATATCTCCCTCATATGACATCATTTTTTGCTGAAAATTTGAGCATTTATATAATTTGAGTCAGGAATCCAAAAAAAATTGATTTTGTATCAATTGGATGTTTGTAACCCCAGATATTCAAGTCGGAATGGCTGAAGGTCAATACCAACAAATTGTGAGATTTGACTTTGAAAGTTGCAATTTCCATGCTCTTTCTTATTTTATTTTTTTTCCTTAGATGTCTAAAAAGGTATGGATGCTAGCTTTTTAATGCTAGTGGAATCACTTTATTTCGACCTCTAGAGCTCACGCTCTGCACAAAATATCGACTGAAGGCTAAATTTGTCAATTACCTTAAATTTTTTTATTTTTTTTTTGCATCTTTCATCCAAAAGTACCTTTATTTTTTTTTTTTTTGCATCTTTCATCCAAAAGTACCTTTAAAACATACAACCAAGAATATCAAGGTATTTTATATAGAAAATATAAGCAAAATACTAGTTAAATGTGAGTGAAATTGTTTTATATAGAAAATATAAGCAAAGTACTAGTTAAATGTGAGTGAAATTATCAATTAATATGGTTGTATCATACAGCTAATATTGTTTTATTGGAAGGTAACACGTACACTGCAAATCACATGAATGCATATGATAAGATGAAAGTTTTCTTCTTCTTTGTTCACCATTTTTAATTTTTGTTGACAGATGAGCAGACCATAGCAATTAATACATATGCGCACCCCACCTAAGAACAAGTATCTATTACATCAAATATTATTGACATATATAGATAGCTAGCTCGTCAAGCTTATTTACTACATAGTAGTCTAATCCACCAAAAGCTAGCATGTGAGTCATTAAATATCACAGTTAAACACAAAACCTCCTCCCTGTATATAATTTGCATAATTAATTTCTTTTTAATCAGATAAACTACCCGATTACTCAGTAAAAAGCCGATGATCATTATCAAGATTTATGTTTTTTTTCTTTTTTTGCAAAAGAAAAGTTATAATTCTTTTATACTGCCTAAAACACACGATTAAATATGAAAGTACCCTTGTATCTTTTATTATTTTGTTTCTTAAGGAATTTATAGATTTAAACTTTATTTTGATTAGATTCTTCAACTTTTATTATGCATTTCTAAAGTTCATCATTTTTCACTTGAATTTCGTAATACATTAACGATTCCATTAAAACACTTATTTATTTATTTATTATTGTTGTTGTGATATTACTAATAGGAGAAGGAATTAATACATCAATAGTTGAAGAATCTATTAGGAAGGAAAAAATGAGAAGATACTAGCTAAGCTCAATCTAGTAAGTTCTCGTATAGAAGTGAATAATGTAAAACAGTGGCAGAGGTGATTCAACAGGCCATGGAAAGGGAACAGCTATTTTCAGAGGATGGGCCATTCATGCGTGAGGTGACAGACACTAGGGTCTAGGAGACGACGAGCATAAACTGCATGGTTACGTACAAGACTCTTCTTCATAAGGGGACTAGCGGCAACCAAAAAAAAACAAAAATAGAAAGGGAAATTCAACTGAGCATATATTTGATCCGAGAAGTAATCAATCAATCCAAGAGATGGAAGAATTGACATGCACAAATGACACCTTACACAAACATTTCTGCTTTACTACTCGTTTTGGTTAATGTTTTGCCTTGCATATGTCAAAACTACTGCAAGAGATGGATAGGGATTGATTAGAGATGACAGGGACTGGCCTGAGGAAGGAAATTTGTCAAAATATACCAGCTCTACACCACTTCTGACGTACGCTTCATGGAGAATGAACAAGTTGGGTTAATTTTGTTTGTGAAAATACATGCTACGAAAATGTCATACAGTGTCGGTGCCCCGTCCAAGTAGGGTTGGATTACAAAGCTATCTAGCTAGGAACTATTATCCACTGGCTACCCTTTCGTCGCATCCGCAAGAACATGCTGTCTCCATTGCCTTCACTTTGGTAAAACGCTTTTGCTGTTGAAGAAGACTATGCCCTTCTTCAGGCCACATGTTAGTGAATTTTAGTGAACTTGGTTAGGACAAATGTGGAAGTACAATTGAGTATCCACGCTCACATGTTAGCCACATGGTTGAGAGAAAAATGATCCCCACCCAAACCCTTGGAAGACATTGTCATGAGGTCATTGAAGAATTGAGGTCTTGCCGCCTTTGCCCCACTTCGCTTTTCTCTTCATCAAGCCTTAACTGCACTGTTGGAGATGGCCTGGGCAGTCATGAGGTCATGAAGACCCACTAACCAAAACCACTAGAGAAACGCAACAGCTACCTGGATCGGGACCATCCTTGTGTGCAACACATGTGCCTGGATCCATCATTGAAGATGACTCTGACTCTGCCTCTAGTCCAGACCAGTAACTAGTAATGTAGTTGCTTCCACTTTCATTTGTGTTTCCCACAAGGGAAACATACTTGTGTTGTTGAGAGTGTGAAAAGAAATATCAAGATTTATAAGAATATTATGATGGTTACAAGATAAATAAATCAATCAATGAAGAAAGAAAATCCTCCTTGTCAAAACGATTTCCCTTCAGAGTTTACACTATCGATGGATTACAGATCAACCTGTCATTAGCTTAATACAAAAGAATGCAATAAGGCAAAGATAAAAGCATGCCCTCCAAAATAAAGGTCGATGCATCAGCTTTTTTCCTTTTTTTTCATTATGTACTTGAGTGGATGGTTTAAACAGACATGTCTCCAATTTTATTTTATTTTTATTCCGAGACAATAATCAAACATTACCTTGGTGGTCAGATCAACAATTTTGGAGTGCTATATAACTAGAACAGGATTTTTACGAGCTACTGTTGCTACAAGCTGAGGATATAAAACCTCATGAGCAATTCCATCCAGCATTGATGCTGAACCAGATAAAGCTGGACCAAGTTCACATGCTTACAGCACTGATAAGGGCTGAGAACATATAAATTTCATCCAGCATTGTATTCCCAGAAAACATAAGATGCATGTAGTAGTAAAAAAAAAAACATTTTTTTCTTTTGAAACAAACATGAAAGCCTCACAAGATATGTGAACCCAAAGCATATCAAAGATTATCGTCATTACCAGAATCGAATGCTGGAAAGGCAAAAACAAAAAATGTTTAAACAAGGAGAATACATCATCATCAACCATAATATGGAGGCTGACCAGGAGGTGAAGCACCGCTAGGTCGCAAGTTTGACTGCATCCCTAGGTGGCTCATTCCCATAGAAGCCACACTATGGGAAATTGGACTGCTATGTGAAAGGGGAGAGGAGCCTGCAGGTACTGCAGCAGTAGCATAAGCAGACACTGGGGGTGTTGGATATGTTTGACCAGGATAAGTGCCAGGAACTGATGCATAGCCTTGTCCACCTGCCTGCATGGTTGGATCCCAAGCTGGCACTTGCCCAGGAGGAACTTGAACTGGAACTGCAGCAGTGGTAGTATAGTTATTCCCAGTGTACATTGAGCCAGCCTGAGGATTCTGCCACATTGTAGGAGCAGTTTGAAGGCCAGGAGCTTGTGCTGCAATCAAACTTGCATCTGGGATGGTGTAATCTCTACTTTTATCACTATAGGCCTACCAACAAGAGCAACTGATCAGGCTCTCCAGATAGATTACAAAAACAAGAAAAGATGATCATATCCAACCAGAAGGGGGTCATCAAGTGTCAGGAAGCATGCATTTTTAGGACCAAATCTTTTTCTTTTCTTCTCTTTTCTTTCTTTTTTTTTTTTCATCAAGAATAGATGCACTTTTTTTCCTATAAGCATCTCTTTTATTTTTCCTTTTACTATTTTTCTCATGACATTAAATCAAAAGCACATATTTTTATACCTTTACATTGAGATCAGTATGACGAGAGTATGATAGATGAAGCTTACAATAGCCACCATCATAAATGCAGTGTCCCTCCAGAGTTTCTTTGGCTACAGCTGCAGTTGCAACATCTGGAAAACAATGAAGACATGATTACTGCTTAAGCCTATCTAACAAATAGAGCACGTGCATTGTTAAAAAGCCTGGCCAATAAATAAGCAAAGAGGATCATGAATGGTCAAAATAATGTTAACAAAGAACGTAATGTCATGGTGGTAATATTAATCAGTTTCAAAAAACATAAACTCACAGGGAAAAAAAAAAAGATGATTTGTGACCAGTTGTAATTTGGTAGCATGACAACATCTAATAAAAAAAAAAAAGGTGATAGATTGTTACTATTAGAAAGGATTTGGTGTAGCTTAAATAGGATGAAATAGGGAAATGGCATTCGTTCAGCCAACCCCAACAACTTTGGTATAGAACCTCTTCAAGCAGGGAAAGGAAATTCTGGCATGACTAAAGTTCCTTTTATACCCAAACCAAACCAATAAAGGAAAAAAAAACGGGTTAAGAGAAATGGGAAAATGAAGAAGCCAAATGAAGTTCAAAGTCTGATTAACTGAGTGTAGAATATTTATTTCAAGCTAGACCAAGATGTATCTAATCCTAGATGGTTTCCAGAGCTGGAAAACCAGATAATCTGACAACTAAAAAACTGCATTAATCAAAAAAGGCTTTCAACATGATGCAGGTAGTCACTGTAAATATACACAAGTCGCAAGCTAATTTGTGAACAATTAATCATGAAATAAGGCATACCTGGGTACTGAATTAACGCCTGCGTTCCACCATTTTTCTCGAATATAGCAATCTTCTGGACAGTACCAAATGCAGAGAATACCTATAATGAACAGGCAGAGCACAGTATGAGTAAAACTCATTAAAAATAAAATGCCATGTAAAGGAAACATGTAATCACATAGGTCTTCCTCACAGTGTGAAGAACATCGATGGTCACGGCATATTGCATATTCTCAATTGATGCAAGAAGCACATTGCTCTCAGGTTCTTTCTTCTTTCCATCAGCGCCAACAGTAGGCTGGAGAAAACAGCTTATCAGTGAAGATTCTGTAATGCAATTCAAAAGGTAATCAGAAAAGACTTACCTGAACAGGTCCCTCGATTGCAGTAGGATTCACAGGGAGATATGGATTTGTATAGTCTCTGCAAAATTTGGAGATAAAATCTACGTGTCATACAAACAAATATCAAACACTATCCATGACTACTGATGCATAAATTTCAGAAGCTGCATCAAAGAAGGAACATAACAAAAGATATAGATAAATGATGACTAAGCGGACACAACCATGAAAAAAATGTTAAAACTTTTGCAAAATCTATTGGCTAGCTTTTTTGAAATCCTCTGCTAGATAGAAGATTCAATAAAGATTAGGATAAAATGGCTTCTCCAAATGAAAATGAAAGTTTGAAAAATTCCACATTTACTTAAAGATGGACAAATATCATCAAAGAAAAGACACAAAGAAGACAATAAATTGATCAGCTAATTGATTGTTAATGGTTTGTTTGGCCTTGTTGTTAGATGGTTTGAAGCAAACAATTGCTATGAATAGCTTGTTATGAAAGTTAATATTTTTCCACCTTAAGACTATAGGAAACAAACTTAGAATTGACTTCAGAAATAAACAAACTTCAAAAGTAGACACCAAAAAACAATATGGGCAAAAAGCATAATAGCAATTGCAAATGCAATAAACTGCTACCAGAAATTGAATAATGCTTGTATGAACAATGTTTTCATTTAATGAAATTCAGCAATCATACACCAAACATTCTAACTAAAATGGCAAGTGCAAATGCAATAAACTAGTATCTAAAGATGAAGGAAGTTACTAAGCGTTCATGACAATACATCTGTGTTCTGGTTATCAGGCTTCCCTAACCTCCTAAATGACAAAAGCACACACCAATTAGCAAGGCCCCGAATTCCAAAACAGATGAAGTACAATAGTGCTGAAAGATTTTGAACAACAAATGAAATAGAAAAACTGTGAGAAAACATCTCAGCATTTGACCACTTAATAGTTGGGACAATCTTATTACCTGCTCCTATGGGACTGGAACTTGATATTGAGATCGGTATGCGCAGAATACGAAATGCGTAAGTGGCAAGAACCAACATGCTCTGGAAGCAAGTACCTGAATATATTAAACATAATACCATAACATTACAAATTAACTATACTAGCCATACTAAAAGAAAATTCCCCAAAAAAAGAAGAGAATGGAGAGGGGGTTATTGAAGGTTAGGAAAGGAAAGAAGAGCATGCCTGGGGATGCTTCTCCCATCCAAAGCATTTCTTGCTGAAGATGCAGTTTCAGAATCAGTGAATTGAATTAATGCCTGCAAATATATTGGGGGAAAAGATGATACTAATATAGAAAAAAAAAATCTCAAGAAGATCAAAAGCATTTTTTAACACCTCACCTGGAAACCAGCAGCCTTTTCGAAAGTAGCAATTTTGTGCACATAGCCAAAAGCAGAAAACACCTGCAAGAAGTAATGATATGTACATCAGATTCTATGATGATGATAGAATGAGGAATTCGACTATACTCCATTTGGGATCACCCCAATCATTGGCAAAAAGACACAAAACAAAATTTCCAAATATATAAGAAATAAGTGCAGAATGACACCTGTACATGAATGCGTCAAGATAGACCTTAGAAAGGAGAATGACGTATGATAATATTTCCAAACTGTCTCCAACAAAAGAGTCTAAATAAGAGGCATCATCATCTGTGATTCAACTGACTTGAAATAAAATTAAAGCACTATTTAATACACAATACAATCATGGCGCTATTTCCATGTAAAAGTAAAAAAAAAAATGAAATGAATCTTCCACCAAAGCTATAAACCAAAATGTCTGATTAAAAACTGTGGAAAGTTGATTCAAACCATAGTATTGAGAATACCAACTATTTAAGATAAATGAAATTTTCAAAGCAATTAAAGAAATTTTTACACGAGTAGCCATCATCTGCACATTACCTATGGTACATCATATAACAGGCATAATTACAGAGAATAACATTAATGTTATAATTTTTCCTCCACTCTTGTATGAAATTGCACATGAAAAGAAAAGAAGATAGACAAGATAATGATATCTTTCCAGTACATTATATTGTCAGAAATTTGTTGTCGCTAACACAACACTAGTCATCAAACACGCAGAATTCACATGATCTACAAGCCAATTCCACAATCACAAACCTCTAGTAGGGCCACATGGTAATGACTGATGAAATATCTTCATGATATACAAGCTATTTCCACAATCACGAGCCTCTAGTACGGCTATGTGGAAATCCCTCCAGAAACAAAAATGCATCAACTAGTAAGCTATGCTCCTGAAGCTGCTTATTTTCTTTATCACATTTTTAACTCCAATATAACATTCATCAATTGCCTAAAAAACCCTAATTCTAGGCAGCTTTTTCATGACTTCAGCACATTTAACCAACTTAGTGCATTTAAAAAGCAAAAACATATATCAACAGAAATCTTGAGAAATGAAAACAAATCAAGATTAAAAAGAAAAGGCAATTACCAAGTGAATGACATCGATGCTGACATCACCAGCTTCAACACCCTCAATGGTAACCAGCAATACATTTCCAGGATTATCACCTGGACTCTTATTGTTCACAATTTCATGTCTATTCGAATATTGAATATACACCGTTTTACCCCGAACTTGCGCTGGCTCCGACGACGACGCATAATACGATACCATTTGTATTGCCTGATTTTGGTCTACCTGAAATCAGATTCAGAACCAGATTATGCTAAGTCAAATTATTGACTCGCCTAACCCTAGAAATTATGACTATACATTTTCTACTCCTAATGAAAATTACTTACGAATTCGACAAAGGCTTGATTCCGATTGGCGCCCACATTGCACTTAGTATTTACGATCCTTCCGAAAGGTTTACAGAGCTCGATTAGCTCTTCTTCTGTGCACTCCCATGGAAGGTTTCGCAGATGCAAAACCTTTGATGGTGTTTGTGTGTATCGGAATTGTGGCTGTCCCGACGTTGACATCTATTAATCTATCTATCTATTCGAGATTTTTTCTTTTTTGTCTGGATGTCTAGAAAGTGATGGAAGATTTTCCCGGATAATTATTTTCAGGGTTTTGGGATGGTGTGTCGTATGACAGAAGATTGTGGAGGTTAGGTTAAGGTCGATTGTGATTTATCTCTCTGCGTGCCTGCGTGCGTGTGAGGGAGAGGGAGAGGGAGAGGGAGAGGGAGAGATTGGCATCTTACTTAGGTTCTAGAGTTTTGGGCGGAATTACTCATGTGCCCTTAACTAGTGCACAATATTTCTGCAAATACTTTATCCTCCAAGGGCTTTTTCGGCATTAACGAGCTTTTTCAGTTCGTACGTATGGGGCTTATTTTTGGATTGGGTTTTTATGAATAAGTAGTAACATGATGAACATCATGTTGATAAAATCCTTAAGGCTTCTCTTGCTTTAAGATTGAAAAATATTTGAATATAAAAAAAATAATATTTATAAAAACAGAAACATTTATGTATTGTTATAAAATTTAGTATATCACTTCAAAATTAAAAAACCTTTATCTAGTTATATTTTTAGTTATATTTTTAGATGAAGTTTTAAATTAAACTATATGAAAATTATCCCAATATAACCTTATTCATTGGATAAATCCAAAATAATTGATCAAATAATAAAAAATTAAATTAAATAAAAATATCTTATAAAAGGATGAAATAAAAAAATAAAAAAAATCATATTAAAGAAAGGAATTAGAAGAAAAAAAAGATCAAAAAAATCATCAAAAAGTTTTTATTATATGATAAAAAATATAAAAAATAATTTGCTATCAATCAAATATCAAATAATAAAATTAAATAAAAACATCATATTAATAGATTAAATTAAAAAAAATAGGAACAAAAACTCTAAATGCCTAGTTAAATAAACTATACACTGTTAACAAAAACCTAGGTGTGTGGGCTTGCATTAATTTTTTTGCTTTTGATAAGAGATGACAAAATGTCATTTGCTCTTTCTTTTTTTTTCAAAAACAATTTAGACGACATGTCAAACCTCCTCGAGTTATTCTAACCACACGTAAACCATTAAGTTAAGACTTGAATATGTTAACTAAACATATAAAATTATATTAACAATGTTATTTGGATCACAAAGGAAAATACTGCTTCTCCAAGTGCTTGAACCCATAATCACCACTACATGTGAACTGAGTAGTATTTAAAAGTGTATTTTTATCAAGGTTTTATGTCACTATTTTGCACTTGAAGTATCAATAACTTCTTAATTAGAGCATGTTTTATAATAACATACCTAATAAATATAAGATGCATTTAATTTATGGTAAATGTTCATTTTAAATGTAGGTCTATCACATAAATAAAAAGATTGATTGATGAGTTTAACTATTGAAATTGAGAAGAAAAGGAGAGGGCTAAGCTTAGAAAAGAGATATTAATTCAATCCAAATTGGAACACTATTCAGTCATTGGGTTATATCTGGAGCTATAGATCTTGAATTTTAGTTTGATTTATATGACTAAAAAGCTAAAACATAGATGTAAAACATTCATGAGAGTTCAATACTCAATTCTGTTTTTTGGAAGTCCAAATCTTAACATCAAAAGAGAAGCTTGAATCTGTCCTACAACCCCGACATTGTTTAGTGTTCAACCCATATCTCGAGTTCTATCTGTCCAAATGCACCAATTCTTTTTTTATTGGAAAGCTGAGATAATTTTCCAAAACTTTTATGTTGAAAGTATATTCAAATTCTAATGTTATTAATGATATTTTGTTTAGACAAGAAGATAAGGATTGTGATCAAGTCAAAATATGGTCATCCACTCAACAATTAGTCATCAAATCAATAGTTTCAAATGTTGACCTATAAAAGAAGTCATCTACCTTGTATTTAGGCATTTTGGTTTTTAGATCAAGATCATGTTCTTACTTTATTTATTTATATATTTTTATAATACTTAAGTTTTACTTTCATTAATCTCTTGTTTTTGCCTTTCATTTTCTTTCCTCTACTTAGTTAACTTATATCTTATTTATGTTTTTATCTTATTTATTTATGTTTTTCTCTTTCATTACGTTTAGTTAAGTTTATCATGTCAAAGTGAAAATGTTACACTAATGATATAAGAATAAGTATACTATAAACTCAACATGGACCATAATGCTTGATACTAACATGTTTTGTATTTCTTATCTCATTCACTTTCTATTTTTAATACTTTCCTTGTTAAATGGTTAATCTAAATTTATGTTGTATAACACTTGGGACAACAAATACTTGGCACTTTCATAGCTCAACTATACAGTATAACCTACACTTGTGCTAAGAAAGGAACTTGATTTGTTGTTAACATAGTTATAATCATAAATACCTAATAATATTTACAAGTATTAGCATTATTCGAATAAGATAACTAATGTAATCATGTTAATAATTTATAATCTAATTGGAACCTCTTTTGTGTGTAGTTTCCAGTTGAGTAATAAAATAGTTTATACTATACTTTTTTGAAATACCATTAGTGGATCCTTTAACCTTGACATTTTTTTTTATCATTGTTTAATCTTTTCATTAATCTTATAATCTCAAAGTCCTTTTTAACTTGTTATTGTTGTTCTTATTGTTGTTATTGTTGTTGTTGTTGTTATTTATAATTTATATAGTTAGTCTCTCAGTGGTTCGACTCTAGTTTTGCCAAGTTATTTATTACTTCGACACTCCTATACTTAGGAGAAGATATCAATATTTTGGTCGTGTCAACTATAAATGTCCCTACATATTTATGTTGTTTAGTATACAAAGGGTTTAATGGAAAGTCATGGTATCATGACATCAAGTAATTTATCAAGAGTCGTTCATACTCACTTGAAGTTTTTAAGATATATAAGAATACTTTTTAGAGGATTAGTGATGGATTTCTATCTCAATATCGAGAACTTGAAGTAGTTGAAGCTATGAAAGCAATGATGAAAATATTTGAGGGTGTTTGTGTTACTTATATTAATAAACACATAATGGCACATCAAATATAAAGAATTCATTACTTTTAAATCACCATAGAATGAGATTGGATTAATTATCTTCATAAATGTCATAAGTCGTATATATGATGATAGAATAAATGTTCCTCCATTGTCGTATATATAATGATAGAATAAATGTTACTCCAACAATGCTTCATAATATGTTGTTATTTTGGCCATTTGTGATATGGGGTATAAATTTTGTGTTGGGTTTCCTAATTAGTGCTTAAAAGTGCATTTTTATCATGGTTTTATATCATCATTTTGCACTTGAAGTATCAATAACTCCTTAACTAAAATATGTTTTATAATAATATATCTAATAATATAAGATACCTATAATTTATGGTAAATATCTATTTTTAATGCAGGCCTATCACATAAATGAAAGGATTGATTGATGACTTGAAGAACTTAAATTGCAAGGATAAAGAGATGGCCAAACTTAGAAAAGAGATGTCGGTGCAATCCAAACCGGAACACTGTTCGGTAAATGGGTCATATCTGGAGCTATATATCTCAGATTTAGGTCAAATTTATATGGATGGAAAGGTAAGACATAGGCCTACAACTTTCATATGGAGCCCAAGATCTAAAAAGGCCATTATCAAGTCCAAATTGTAGCAACAACAAAGAAGCCCGAATCTGTCTTCCAGCCCGAGCACTGTTCGGTATTTTGGCCATATCTGGAGTTCTAGAAGTCCAAATGAGCTGAAGTTTTTACACAAGAAAGCTGAGACAATTGCCTACAACTTTCATGTTTGCAACTGGCTCCAGTTTTGACGTTATCAATGACGTTTTGGGCAGACAAGAGAAGATAAGGATTGTCACCAAGTCAAAAGTTGGTCACCCACTTATCAATTAGTCATCAAATCAATAGTTCCCATTTTTGGCCTATAAAAGGAGGCATTTGCCATGCATTTAGGCATCTTGATTTCCAGATCAAGATCATGCTCTTCCTTTCTCTCTTTGTATTTTTTATGCTTTGTTTTCATTAATATTAAGTTTATGCCTTTCATTTCCTTTCCTTTACTTAGTTAACTTTTATGTTCTTATTTTGTTTATCTATTTTGCTTTCTTTCATTATGTCTAGCTAAGTTAATTATGTCAAGGTGAAAAGGTTACACTAATGGTGTAAGAATAAGTATAATGTAAACTTAATATGGACTTTAATGTTTGATACTAACATGTTTTATATTTGTTATCTTGTTCACTCTTTAATACTTTGCTTGTTAAATGACTAATCTTGATTTATGTTGTATAACACTTGGTACAACAAATGCTTGGCACTTTCATAGCCCATAATGTATGGTATAACCGACACCTGAGCTATGAAAGGAACTTGATTTATTGTTAACATAAGTTATAATCATGAATGCTTGACGAGATTTACAAGTATTAGCATTAATTGAATAAGATGACTAATGTAATCATGTTAACAATATATAATCTGATTGGAACCTCCTTTGTGTGTGGTTTCCAATTCAATAATAAGAGTTTATACTATACTTGTTTGATATACCATTAGTGGAACCTCTAACCTTGACATTTGTTATTATCATTGTTTAATCGTTACATTAATATTCCATCTCAAAGTTCTCATCTTCTTCTTCTTCTTCTCCTTCTTTTTCTTTATTATTATTATTATTATTATTATTATTATTATTATTATTAGTACTACTACTACTACTACTACTACTACTACTACTACTACTACTACTACTACTACTACTACTACTACTACTACTACTACTACTACTACTACTACTACTACTACTACTACTACTACTACTACTACTACTACTACTACTACTACTACTACTA
>NW_011500101.1:181545-184862 GCF_000495115.2 Populus euphratica
GTTTATAATTTGTATAATTAACCTCCCTGTGGTTCGACCCTGGTCTTGCCGGGTTATTTATTACTTCGACACTCCTGCACTTGGGAGAAGACATCAACCTTTTAGTCGTGTCATTTCCTAAAACAAATAATGCAATAAAAGAAATAATTAAAAAAAAACATTTAAGAGTCCTAATGATCTTGTTATACAATATAGGATCATTTAGGGTTTGAGCGCAGATTACCTAAATATCACATCTTCTTTCTAATATTTCATCAATTTCTTCAAGGGTAAGTTGTTATAAACAACAACTCATCCTAGTTTTTGGTCTCTAATAGTAATTCACATAAACTATTATTGAAAAACTCTTATGAGAAAAAGATAATTATGTTTTTGAGCTCTAGCTTTTTCTTTTTGTATTTTTATGTACTGTGTATTCTATAACATTTGTACAATTCTCTCACAAAAATATAAGGCATGACATTCTATTTATAAGAAAAACCTAATAATCCTATAAATGAAAAAAAAAAAAATTTCCCCCTAAATAATATCATATATATTATTTCAAAATAGTTTTATTCAATCAAGTTCGTACTTGGTTTTTCAATGTCTAAAATTGTAATCCATATATTAATTAAATTCAATGTTAGTCCTCAATTTCTAAAATTTATTCACAAATCACACGTGATTAATCATCCCAGATTAATTTCTATTAATAATTTGTATTGTATGTGATTTATTAAATTCCTAATAAATTTATCAAAATAAAAATCATAATATTAAATAATTTAATTTATTATCAAATAAATAATTGATTGATTTATATTTAAATATGAAGTATATCGTCTAGTAATGTGTTATGATCCTCCAAATATTAGAAAAGTTATATATAGTTTGACTTAACCTTTGAATGATCAGTTGATTATTTCTTATAAAATATGCCTGCTTTTTCACATCATGTTTGTTCTTAATGTCATAGTTATTAATTTTTTAAATAAGATTTGAAAATTTTTCCACCTTGGGTAAGGACTTCACAATCAATATTATTTAAGAACATGTGGAACAACTTCTTTAATTCACCTAGGGTAATGAATCCTTTGATGATTACTCAAATACATTTATATAGTTCATGATATACCTAATATATGCTCTTTTGTTATCCTTTATTAGAATAAAATATAGTTAGAGATAACTTAATGATCTCAAGTTTAAAGATCACTAATTAGTACTTAAAAGTGTATTCTCATTAAGGTTTTATATCATCATATTGCACTTAAAGTATCATTAAATTCCCTAACTTAAACATGTTTTATAATAACAAGTCTAATAATATAAGATAGCTTTAATTTATGGTAAATGCTCATTTTAAATGCAAATATATCTTACAATTCAAAGAATTGATTGATATGATTAATTATTGAAAGTGAAAGGACAAATAAAAGGCTAAGCTTATAAAAAAAAATATTGATTCAATTCAAACTAGAATATTATTTAGTCATTGGGTCATATATGGATATGAAGCTATAGATCTTACATTTTAGTTTAATTTATATGGCTAGAAAGCTAAAACATAGGCCTAAAACATTCATGATAGTCCAAGATTTGATTTTGCCATTTGGAAGTCCAAATCTTAGCATCAAAAGAGAAGTCTGAATCTGTCTTGCAGCCTAAACACTATTCAGTGTTTAGTTCATATATCAAGTTCTAGAAGTTCAAATGACCTTATTCTTATTTTGTTGGAAAGCTGAGACAAGTTTCCAAAACTTTCATGAAAACTATCTGTTCATATTATGATGTTAGCAATGATGTTTTCTGAAGACAAGAAGATAAGGATTGTTACCAAGTCAAAAGATGGTCACCCACTCAATAATTAGTCATCAAATTAATAGTTTCAAATTTTAGCCTATAAAAGGAGGTATTTACCATACATTTAGGCATCGATTAAGATCATGTTCTTGCTCTCTCTTTATATTTTCGTAATGCTTAAGTTATGCTTTCATTAATCTCTGGATTATGCCTTTCATTTCCTTTATTATACTTATATAATCATGTTCCTCTTTCCTTTATTATACTTATATAATCATGTTACTCTCTTGTTTATCTATATTTCTCTTCTTTATTATATTTAACTAAGTTTATTATGTCAAGGTGAAAATATTACATTAATGATATAAGAATAAGTATAGTATAAACTCAACATGGATTTTAATGTTTGATACTAATATGTTTTTTTTTTATTATCTTATTTACTCTTAATATCTTGCTTGTTAAATAGTTAATCTAAATTTGTATTGAATAACTCTTGGTACAATAAATACTTGACACTTTTATAACCCAACTGTATGGTATAACCGACACCTGTGCTATAAAAGAAACTTGATATGTTGTTAACATAAGCTATCATCATGAATACTTGACAACATTTATAAGTATTGAAATTACTTAAATAAGATAATTAATATAATCATATTAATAAATTATCATTTGATTGGAATCTCCTTTGTGTGTTGTTTCTAATTGAATAATAAAAAGAGTTTATATTATACTTATTTGAAATATTTTTAGTGAATCATCTAACCTTGATAATTATTTTATATTTGTTTAAATATTTACATCAATATCACATCTCAAAGTTCTCATCAACTTCTTTTCTATTATTATCTATTTCTTTATTTAAATTTTCTATAGTTAACCTCAAAGTGGTTCGACTCCGGTTTTGCCGGGTTATTTATTACTTTGACACTCCTACACTTGGAGAAGATATTAACTCTTTGATTATGTCAATCACTTAGACAACTATCATGTGAGCCTTTACATAGATATAAATGATCTCTCCATATAGAATCCTTAACTTATGAGAACAATTATTTCATTTCATAACATAAAAAATAATATATATATATATATATATATATATAAATTTGTAAATAATGTAAATAATGAAAATAGGATCTTACATAAATTTGTAATGTAAATTAATACAAGAGATATTGGATACAGAGGAGAGTGGAAAAAGGTTATAGGTATGAGTTCTAAGGGAGAATAACATTTTCTCAGGGAAAATAATAGTCTGCCTTGTAAAGATTGAGTCCCCTTTTATAGATGAGATGACATGGAAGAGGCCAAAATATCTTGTTGAAGATTCTGTCAGAACCCAAGTGAACCCATGTGGTATTGTTTGCCATGATTGAGTGATAATAAAATGGAAAAATCTGACACGACGAAAATATTGATGTCTTCTCCCAAGTGCAGGAGTGTCAAAGTAATAAATAACCCGGCAAGACCGGGGTCGAACCACAGGGAGGTTAATTGTACAAATTATAAACAACAATTATAAA
>NW_011500101.1:185796-196779 GCF_000495115.2 Populus euphratica
TTTCATTTATGTGATAGGCCTTCATTAAAAATAGACATTTACCACAAATTATAGGTATCTTATATTATTAGATACATTATTATAAAACATATTTTAGTTAAGGAGTTATTGATATTTCAAGTGCAAAATGATGATATAAAACCATGATAAAAATGCACTTTTAAGTACTAATCAAAATCCCATGTTTTTTGTGGAACTTTCATCTGTTGTATTCTTGCCACCGACATTGGATTTGTTTGGTTGTAGCAGCAGGTAATATTTGCAAAAGAAAAGTCCAAAACAAAGGGACTTAAAATGAAAAAGGACTCAAAACAGGTGAGGCAAAAAGATATGGCTCTAAACAGATGAGCTTGAAAAAGCTGGAGAAATACTTCTTCTTTTTTTAGTGTCGCTTGATAGGTGGTAGAATACCAAAATAGTCATCTTCATTATCATTTCTAAGGGAAATGGTAGGAGATATCGATCCGGATGAGCTAAATTGGAACAAGACCGTTTTGGGGTCTTAGCTTTATATAATGCTTTAGATGATTTGTAGGTATTCTTCTTCAGTTCTAGTAGAGGCAAAGAGAGCTGTCGTTTGAGCCTTTCTGGCTAGAAACTTTAATTGAGGATGATGATCAATGATGGGAGCTGTCTGATGTTTTTGTAACCATTCCGTAACAGCTAATTTTGAACTTTTGGTTTCAGTTGCAATGGAATCCCACCATTTGATTTTGAATTTACAAATAAGAACTGGATGTCCATTTTGTAAATTATAATCGTAGAACCATGAACATACCCACGACACAAAAAAATTTGTACAAAAAATAAGTAAATAAGAGAACTTTCTTTCAAAAGGAGCTGGTTGAAAATTATTTTTGAAATGGAGGTAGTCTTTTTCAACTAGAGGATGGTCTTTAAGGTAGTCAACATGCCAACCATAGTAGTCCCACCATTAGAGGAACCAGAGGGGGAGGTTTATAGTGTTCATGCCATTGTGGAAGTAAAAAAGCCAAGAATGACTATGGTTTGGATTTTGTAGAAGGAAGGCGTCGAACCATGCCTGTTGGTAATCCCAGTACATATAGGAAGTATTGAATTCCTGGGGGTTTGTACGGAAGTTTATGGGGAAAGAAAGAGGTTAATGTAAGGGTTGTCCCCAGTCTTTACTTTATGAATGATACATGTAGAATATGTCGGTTCAGTATGATCAGAATGAAGTTTGAAGTGTTTAAATTTGATAGAATTAGTAATTTCAAGGATTGTGGTTTGGGTAAATTCCAAGGTTTGTAGTACCAGTTTGAGGGGAAACTTTTTGAAGCAGTAGTGGAAGGGTTTTCATGATAAAATCCTTCTTCCATAGTTAAAATATTTTGGAAAGTAGTTTTGAAAATATATTTGGATTTGGTTTTTGAAAAACTGGTTTGTTGTAAAGAAAGGAGGGGTTTTGAAGTAGAAATGCCTTCTTGAGGTTTTGAAAGTGGTTTTGAAATACTACCTGTTTAAGATACGGAGTCACTAGAGGTCTGTTGAGACACTTTTTGTAATGCCAGTAGTAATTCTGGTGATTTGGATATAGTGTCAACCCATTGTTGAACTACGTCTATTTGTACCTGTTGGGGTTTTGTAATGTCTTCTTCTTCAATTACTGCCTCGTACCAGGATTTAATGGTTTGGTAGCTAGAATAGCTGAAGACATGAGTTTTGTAGAGGGCTTGGGGCTCTCTGGTTTTGTAGACTGGGTTTAAGGGGCTTTGCCCTTGTCTTTGGCCTTTGCTTTCGAAGGCATCAAGACCTGTTTTGAAGGAATTCTCAGGTTAGGGAATCAGGAATGGAATTTGAATCTCCTTTAATGTAGACAATATCAAAATAAAAAATGCTTAAAATAGCTTGCCATCTGGCAAAAATCTATTTTGAAGCAAGATTTTGGACATTTTTTTGTAGAACTTTTTTTGCGGATTTGCAGTCAACACATAAAAGAAATTTTTGATTTAGTAAATCACTTTGAAATTTTGTAATACAGAAAAAATTAAAAGGATCCTTTTTTAATAGTAGAGTAATTTTTCTAGTAGTCATTCTAGTGAGCGGATGTATATTGAAGGATCTGCTCTCTGTCATCTTGAATTTGTTTGAGAATGCCACTATAACCTAGGTCAAAGACATCAGTCTCGACTATCTTAAGGGCTAATAGGTTGGCTAGATGGAGGAGGGGAATGGTCTGAACCCACTTCTTAATCTGTTTGACTAGGTTGGTATGAAGGTTGAACCAAAAAATGGGGTTTGTTTTTAACCTGTCATGTAAAGGTTTGGCTAAATAGCTAATATTGGGGTAGTAGTCTAGAACATAATTAAGACTGCCTAAAAACCTTTGTAATTGGGTTTTATCGATGATCTTATCAGGAAATTTGTTTGTAAAGGTAAGAGACCTCTCTATTGGTGTTATAGTGCCTTGGCAAATATAATGACTTAGGAAACGGACATGAGTTTAGAAGAGAGAAATTTTTGTTTTAGAAACAACTAAACCATTTTGTTTTGTAGTATGGAAGAAAGCATGTAGATGTTTAAAATGTTGATCTATGGAATGTGAAAAAATAAGTACATCATCAATGTAAACAATGCAGAATTTTGAGTGTGCATTAAATATGTCATTCATGATGCGTTGAAATTCAAATGGAGCATTTTTTAGTCCAAATGGCATAACATTCCATTCATATTGGCTAAAAGGAACTGTGAAAGCAGTTTTATATCTATCTTTGGGATCAATCTGGATTTGCCAAAATCTAGATTTTATATCGAACTTAGAAAATATGAATGCAGAATGCAATTTTTGTAACAAATCTTTTTTTGTTGGGGATTGGATATTTGATCCATTTGAGAGCAGAATTTAGGGGTTTGTAATTGATCACAAGTCTTGGTGTGCCTCTTTCAAATTTAGAGTTTTTATTCACATAAAAGGTTGTACACAACCACGGTGATCGAGACTTTTAGATAAGACCTTTAGACTCGAGTTGTGGATTTCAAGTCTGCAATATTGTTCTAAATCAGCATTCATTTATATAGGTCTTGCTTTTGTAGGTATTAATTTTTCTAAAAAAATATCTTCATAGGAAAGATCAACGATGTATTGTTTTCTTTTCCGGAAAGCATTAGACAAGTCAAAACAGATTTGTTGTTCAATCTTCTTTTTTTTTTGTAAATCAATGGCTTTTTGTTGTAAATCAGGGTGTTGTAGTTGTTTAGTTATGCGACAAAAAAAACATGGTTTTGTAAATCATGTAAATGAAATTGTTTTCCATGAATTAGTGCATTGAGATGATAAGTATGTATAGAGCATGCTTTAATTAAATTTAAATTTCTAGTCTTAGACTTCTCTAAGAATGGGAAAACAAGTTTGGTGTTGTTGATTTTGGAAGTAATATAATTATGATGTGTTTGATATGGAGTGATCATATCAATAAATGGAGTGTTAAGAATGATGGTATGATTAATATCTTTAGTAACAACAAAAAATATTTTAAGAGAAATGCCTTTGTTAAAAACAGAGGCTTGAGTTTTTCCCGCAATATGTAATTTTGAATTATTAGCAGCAGAGAGTTTTTTAGAAGTATTTTGTAAAAATTGTTTTGGGACCACTTCTTTTTTTATGCAGTTTAAATCTGCACCTGTGTCAAATAAGACAATGGTGTCAAGTTTGAAATCGTTTGAGAAAATAAGAGTAATTCTAATTAAATATTTTTTTTGAAGATATTTGTGTTAATACATTAAAGAAATCATCTGGAATATGCTCAATATTTGTAATTGTATGTGGTAAAGCATGAGATTCAATGGTTTGGTCTTCTGTATCAGACTAGTTTTCTATTTTTGAGAGAAGATGTTGTAGTATGGCAAAGTCTTTTTGTTGGGCTTGTTTAAGAGATTGTAATTCGGATTTGAGCGTTTTTATCTTAGAATGTAATTCTGGAATAGTAACTGTGGTTTTGGATTTCTTTTTGTTAAGGATCTTAGTAAGTTTATAGGTATTAGTGCTGGTAGAGGGTAATATAGAGCGGTTTAGAGGGTTAAATGATGGAGGGTGCTCTAGTTGGTTGAAGTCTTTCAATAATTTTTCCAAGTAGGTTTTTTGAAGGCGAGGATCATCAAGTTTTTTGATTGCCTCAAGAATGAATTCCTGGCCTTGGGTTAAGACGTTGATTTGATTGGAATTTGTAGAGGTATCTGAAACAGCGCTGGTAGTTGCTATTTCATCAATTTGAAATTCTTCTTTAGAAGTGTTTGAAGGAGAGTAGTCAGTGTCTGTAGCGTTAATGTATAGGTTTTGTATTTGGTTAATGGTATCTTCATCTATTTGTAGTTCATGAAGTTTGGTATTGATTTTGTAAAAACGGGATGTATGACCTTTCTGGTTACATTTATAACAGATAATGGTTTTGGGGTTAAATTTTGTTTTGAGTTTTGACTGGAAAGGTTTTTGAGACTTGGTAAATTTGTAGGACTTTTTGTAATATGGTTGTTCTGGTTTAGAATAAAACTGTTATCAGTTTTCATGGGCTGATCGTCTAAAAAGAGATTTGTGGCTCGGATATTTTTTGGGCTGTGAATAGTTTCCACTGCAAGAGGGTTTTTTGGTGGAAAGGTCAAAATGGTTACAGAAACTACCAAGTTCTTGTCTGGTGCGTTTCATTTCCCATTTTAGGTGCTTCTAGAGTTTAAGATCTTGACAGATCTTAAGACAGGGTGAAGCTAACAAGTTCATCATATGTAAGCTGGTCATAAGGTATGGTTTTCTTTGTAAAGGTATCTTTGATTTTGTTTCTAACCTTTTCTCCTAAGAGAATAGATAGGCCGACAAGGAATTTCTCTTTCCAAAAGGGTTGGTTTGAATCTTCCCTAAGCATAACACTGGTAAGGAAGGTGTTTTTATACCATTGAAAGTCACTTGGCTTCTTACACCTAAGATTGGAAAAAGAGTGTAGCATTTTTGTCTTTCAAATGGAAAGGTGCTTGATCGCTTTTTATGATCGGCTTGTTTTAACTCGCAAGTGCACGAGTGTGCGATGTAGCAATTAACTCGTTAAGATCGAGGTCATATCCACAGAGAGCTAGATATGGAAATTAAGCTAGGTAATAAAAAAAACTCAAGAGAAATTAAATTAACAATAACTTGGTTGAAAATAATTGATGGATGTGTTTGCAAAGAGAAAAAAAATGTAAATAGATTTGAAATATGTATAAGAACACTTTAATAAACATGAAATAACTTGAATCAAATTGAAACAATAAGTTTTACAAGCCAAATAACTAAAATCTACAAAGAAGAACACAACACAATTTCAGTAAAAATTTGGATACAAATATGATGCTAAATTTAGACAGCAATTTAGACCCTTCTAGAAGCTTTTATTGAGATGTCTATTAGAGACATATTTATAGGAAATTTTGTCAGCTTTCCAGATCATTAAAGAATAGCTCATTTGGACACTTGAGTAAAACGTTATGGGCAAAACACCAAAAGGTGTTCTGAAAAATCAAATCAGGCCAGCTTTGCAACCACTTTGGTGCACGTTTTTCTTCCTCATTTATTAGCTGTCTCTTTCTTCTTTTTGACATAAAATAACATAACAATGTCCCCTCTAGCTTTCCATCCATGTGTTTGCCTTCTTGGATCAATAGATTACCCAAAATAAATCAATTGTTATTTGTTGTGTGGACATGTAAGATCATGGATTGTGCTTGGGCTGATCTTAAGGTTGATTTGGGGCTGAATTTAAGCATCAAATAAGGATACAAATGTACCTATTATTTGAGCTAAGATTGACATTGAAACCTTGAGTGTTTAATGGTTGAAGTTTGCACACAACATAAGGCAAGTTTGGGCTTGAAATAAATCATATGATATTCTTTTCTAGAATGTTTGGAAGGAGTTTAGGATATGTAAGCGATCAGTGTCAGTGAGATGATAATCCCATCATCCTTTTAACTGATCGGAGAAACCAACAATAAAAAGTTCAGCAATAGCTTTGCCTGGGTTCTGTTTGGGTTTTGTAGGCATTGGCTGCCATAATCATTTGCTAGAGGGTGTTGAGGATATTGTATTCGAACATTCCATTTATATTCCACTTATAGAGGGAATAAGCATTATACTTGTGTTGAGTAAGGATAGTTGGTTCAGTGGTTATGGAGATGTCTGGGGCAATGGATGGTTTAGGAGGTTGGTAAATAAGTTTATTTAGGGTAACTAGTTTTTCGAGAGAAGTACCATCATCAGAAGACTCCTCATGGTTTTTCTGTAGAGTACTGACTTGGTTTATGAAAGTGGAAGGGTTGGTTGTTTATGGTGTGTCTGAGACAGTTAAAGATGAACTGTCAAGGTGTTGTAAGTGTGTTTTGATGGCTTTAAGAAAATCTGTTTGGTTTTCTTAGATTTGTGTTTGGCTTGTTTTTGTAATTTGGTAAGATTTGAAGACTAGGTGTTTGAGTTTTAGGTCAGTTGAGGTTTTAACGTCGGCTGAACTTATAGTGGTTTTTTGTATTTATTTTTCCAGTCATGTAAGCTGTTTTCCCAAGGTATTAAGGTTGGAGTTTGTAAAGTTGTTTTAGTTAATGATGTGTTTTGTTTTGGAAAGGGGGTCATTAGTAGATAATTTGTAAGGGGCTACTTCTACAGTCTGGTTATTGTGGGTTATTTGGATATTTCTCAAAAGTAGATGTTCAGACTCAATTGTAGGTCCACTAGTGAGGTTCCATACACGTGTTTTTGATCTAGATGTGACGGGGCATACATGTTTAATGGATGCAAAAGGATATGCAATATGATGTTCATATGCATAATACAATTCAAACCAATTAAAAAATAGAATCTGTATTTTAGTAACTTAATGAAATTATAAAATTGGTTTTATATTTCACTTCTATGCTGGAGAAAGTTTTGAAAAAACCAAATTCATTTTTTAGAGTTAGAGGCAAAATAAAAATCTTTTTTGAAGAGATTTTTGTCAAGAACAAAATGTTTTTTCAAAGTCAAGACATTCATCTCGTTTTGGATATTCTCAGTAATGGCTGAAAAGGTTGGTGAAGTTGGAGGAGATGGTTGGTCAAGGTTTGTATAGATAGGTTTTGGTATATTTGTGGTATAGTATGCATTTTGGAAGCCAAGAGAAGGGATATCGGATGTAGATTTTCTTGGAGGGTTTTCATGATAAGGGATCTTAATGACAGAAAGGATTTTGGAGATTCTTCCTAGATCTATTGTACTAGAAGAGGAAGAGGCTTATGAGAACTTGGAACTTGTTAAGTGACAATGAAAAGATAGTTTGACTTTGTCATCAATATATTGGGTAATGTTTTTAATTTGGACATTGGGTTGAGGTGGTTGAGGTATTTCTGGTGGTGCTGCACCTTCAAGGATTCAATCTTCTAAAAAAGATATGTCTTTCCATTGGATGACTTTCGGAATAACAATGTTTGAGCGGGATAAATCTATTTGTAGGAGGAGTGTTTCTCTTTTTTTAGAATGGGACTTGTATTTGCTGGTAAAGGCTGAGAACATGGTTTTGTAGTGTATTTTGAATATGAGAGCAACAGGTATAGATCCTTGAAACATGTCATAATTATGGGTCTTTATTTGGAGTAGCATACTCTGCAAAATATTCTTGTCTTTGAGAGATATAGTTATGTTTGGATAGCAGTCGAAAGATACTGGGCCACTGCAAAGGCTAGACTCAATAGAACTAAGGAGAGAGTCTTTGAAGTTTTGAAATCTAGCATATCGAAGGATAGCAAGAATGGAGGTGTTTAGACCTTCTTTTGTAAGTGGTTTTATCCCGACTTGGACAAGGCCAACATGAATGTCGTTATGGTTTCTGGCTAGATGTTTTTGTAAGGACTTCTAAGAAAGGAGTTGTATGGTTTCAAAGGGTTTTGTAAGTTGAATATCTCGTTCCTCAGTTTTGATAGTAAAATCTGTTTTGAAAATATCATATTTAGATTTTTGGTAAATCTGGGTTTGAGAAATTTTTGGGATTTTCCAATCATCAATGTTTTTTGTAAAGTCTTCAATGGTTATTTCTTCACTTTGTACAATTTTTCTATTTTCAGAAGATTCAGAAGTAGAGGAAGCTGAAGTAGAAGTAGTCCTGTGGAAAACAAAATCCATGGAAAAGAAAGATAAACTAGGAAGCAGGCTACAGGTTATATGGATTTATTACCCTAAAACTTAAACGGGACTTACACCATTTAGTTGCCTTTACCTATTATCTAATGGTCTCTATTCTTTTATGAGAAAATTGTCTTTTATGTTACTAATCCTACCCAGATCCCAATAGGCTCTGATACTAATGAAGATAATAGGTTAGTACGTGGCGTTGGAGAAAGAATAGAATCAGTATGTGGCGTTGTTATACTTGAGAATGATCTTAAAGATCGGGTCACAGGTTTCCAGCCTATATACTAATTTTACGAAACCAGAAATATATAAAATAAACATAAAAAATATTATATATATATATATGTGTGTGTGTGTGTGTGTGTGTGTGTATTAGTTTCAATAACTCTAATTAATGTTTAATGTTCAATCTTAATTAAGCATTGACTATGAATATTTAGAAACAATGTTTTGATTCAATATAAATCTCATAATTATAATAACTTTATAATTTTTTTGAATATTTTTTACCCCTAAGAACCTTGTTTTACTATCGACACAATAGTCAAATATAAATAAATATTAAAGATAAAGAACTATGTTATTAATAATAAATATATTTTGCATGAACAAAGTTTGTGCTATACATAACCAATCAATTAGCTACATGACATATATACTAACAATCTCCCATTTAAATGAAAATATATCGCTCATGTATATAATATCTTATTGCTATATTTGGTGATTATACTTTTGTTAAGATAGTGCCTTAGTAAGAGGATCTATGAGATTCTCTTTAATAGGCACTCATTTTATCTTTACATCTTTCTTTTCTTGGATTATTAATGAAACATTGGTTTCTTTAATTGTACAATGACTTAATTCTTATCATGGTACATAACTATATATCAACAATGTTAGGAACTATACCCAGTTTAATGATGAACTTATTGATCTAAATAGCCTTTTTAATTGTTCTAATCATAGAGATGTATTTAACTTCAATTATAAAGTCTATTGTTTTCTCTTGTTTGAAACTCTTACAACTTATAACATCACCATTTAGAGTAAAAGCATATCTTGATTTAAATTTATTATCATTAATAACTGATTGAAAACTAGTATATAAAGAGTAACATCACCATTTAGAGTAAAAGCATATCCTGATTTAAATTTATTATCATTATTATCATGAACTACTAGTTCATTTCTTTCATAGATCATAAAGACATTATTAGTTCTTTTCAAGTACATAAGAATATTTTTAACTATCTTCCAATGATATTTACTTGAATTATATTGGTTTCTACTCATTATATTTAAAGTGTAGGATATATTTTGTCTTGTATATAGTGTCTTATACATTATAAATCTTGTATTTGAAGCATATGAGATACATGTCATTAGAACTTAGGGTACATGTCATTGGAAAGATTTATCTCATTTGAAATAGGTAAATATCTACTTTTATATTCCATGCCAAACTTTTTAAATCTGTCTTTTTAGATATTTATTCTTAGTATATAGGTTGTTTCTCCTATATCTCATATCTTTACTAACTAGACTAAAGAAATATTGTTTCCTATCAATAATATGCCATCTACTAGCAATATTAGAAAATCGACTCCATTTTCATTAACCTTTTAATAAATACAAGGCTCATCCATATTTCTAGTAACATCAAACTATTTGATTATCTTATCATAATAGATATTCCAATTTTATAAAACTTGTATAAGTTCATAAATGGATTTTTATAGCTTGCATACTTTATTAGTAAATTCCTTAAATTCAAAATATTCAGGTTATTTCATATACATCTTTATAAAGATTCTCATTTAGGAATGCAATTTTAACATTCATTTGTCAAATCTCATAATCATAGTATGTAATTATAACAAGCAAAGTCCTTATAAATTTTAGCATAGCTACTGGTGAGAAGATTTTATCAAAATCAACCACTTGTAACCTTTCTTAATTAGTATACTTTGTATATTCATATATTGCTAACCATATCAGTCTTTTTCATAAAAATCCATTTACATCTAATGCGTTTTATCCCTTTAAATGGATCAACTAAGGTTTACACTTGATTGGTATACGAGGAATCCATCTTAAATTTCATAGTGTAAAGCTATTTTTCAAAATAAATATTAGATATTACTTTCATATAGTTTCTTAGCTCACCAAGTATAACTAACTTGTCATTTTTAACTTTCACTAAAAGTTCATATCTCATTGGTGCATGACATGTATTATTAGATATATAGAGTTCTTATGTTTTTTAGATTTAGGCTAAATATCTAATATTAGAGACTTAAGCTTGGGTTCAAGTTGGAAATCAATTTATAATTCTTGAACTTATTTTTAAGTTTTATTTTTCTTTCATTATTCCTTTGAAGAATAAATTCTTTCTTTATGAATGTAGCATATTTTGATACAAACATCTTTTATTTAATGAGATGATAGAAATAATATCTTATAGATTTTTTATATCTCATAAACTTACATTTATCTAACTTGGCTTCTAACTTTTCAAATATAATAATCTTTACATAAGAATCATATCCCTAAATATTTAAATATGATAAGTTTGATCTCCTATCATTCTATATCTCATATAGATTTTTATCAATATATTTCAATATAACTTTATTTAAATGGTAAATAACAGTTTATAACGCATAAACCAAGAAAAAAAATGGAAAGTCTGCATAACTCATCATACACTGCACTATATCCAATATGGTGTAATTTCTTTAAGTATTATAAGTTTGGTTGATTAGTACTTAAAAGTGCATTTTTATCATGGTTTTATATCATCATTTTGCACTTGAAGTATCAATAACTCATTAACTAAA
>NW_011500101.1:197716-198646 GCF_000495115.2 Populus euphratica
TTGTTATTGTTATTGTTATTGTTGTTGTATTATTGTTATTTATAATTTGTACAATTAACCTCCCTGTGGTTCGACCCCGGTCTTGCCGGGTTATGTATTACTTCGACACTCCTGCACGTGGGAGAAAACATCAATCTTTTAGTTGTGTCATTAGTCTTATATCATTTATATCTCATATGAAGTTTTATCAATAGATTTTGATGGAACCTTATTTAAATGGTAAGCAATAATTTATATAGTATAGTTCTATAAAGAAAGTGAGAGATCTATATAATTCATTATAGACTACACTATATCTAATAAGATGCAATTTCTCATTTCAAAAACCCTCTAATGTTGTGGTGTTTAAGGAAGTGTTTGTTAGGATGTAATTTTTTATTTAAAAAACCCCATAATATTGTGGTGTTCAAGAAGGTGTCTATTATGAAAGAATCTCATTCTTTTTTAAATAATCTTAAAATACTTGGCTCAAATATTCACTACCTCGATTTGATTAAATTATTTTGATACTCTTTCCAATTTATTTTTCAATTTCACTTATGAATTCTTTAAGCCTTATAAATGGTTCATCAAATGCACATAACCTTATATTAAATATTCATTGATAAATGCGATGAAATATATGTATTAATATATGACATGAATCATCATTGGTTTATATACATCTGAATATATTAAAACTAATAAGTTTTTAGACCTTTTACTCTTTCTAGTCAAGGGTTTTTTAGTCATTTTACACAGTAAACAAGTTTCATACAATTCATAATTAGTACTTAAAAGTGCATTTTTATCAAGGTTTAATATCATCATTTTGCACTTGAAGTATCAATAACTCCTTAACTAAAATATGTTTTATAATAACATATCTAATAATATAAAATACATTTAATTTATGATAAATATTCATTTTAATCATTTTAAATGCAGGCT
>NW_011500101.1:198821-198908 GCF_000495115.2 Populus euphratica
TTTATATGAATGGAAAGGTAAAACATAGGCCTACAACTTTTATATGGGACCCAAGATCTAAAAAGGCCATTATCAAGTCCAAATTAT
>NW_011500101.1:199540-199993 GCF_000495115.2 Populus euphratica
TTATTATTTTTATTATTACTACTACTACTATTACCATTATTATTACTATTACAACTACTAATTCTATTACTACTACTAATACAACCACCACCACCACCACCACCATTATTATTACTATTACTACTACTATTATTATTATTATTACTACTATTATAGTTGTTATTGTTGTTGTATTATTGTTATCTATAATTTATACAATTAACCTCCATGTGGTTCGACTTCAGTCTTGCTGGGTTATTTATTACTTCGACACTCCTACATTTGAGAGAAGACATCAATCTTTTGGTCGTGTCAAGTTTTTGACTCCATTGCCAGAGAGGTAAGTTCTTGTATAAATTATAATATTTATTTTATTTTTTCTTTTCACTTTTCTTGTATATAACTTTGTTTCTTTTATTTTCTTCTTCCTTTTATTCTACTCCTACATGTGCATGAGAGTGTGGTCACGAATAA
>NW_011500101.1:200175-200306 GCF_000495115.2 Populus euphratica
CCCACTTTCACTCAAAAATTAGGAGAAACATTTTACCAATATTGGGATAGGTATCGAGACTTAATTAATACTTACCTTTATCATGGTTTTAAAACATGGAGATTTGTTTCACATTTTTATGAAGGGTTAAC
>NW_011500101.1:201232-201520 GCF_000495115.2 Populus euphratica
TTGATGCGGGTCTTTTATCAAAAGTGACAGCAGATTTAACACCCGACATCACACCAATCGATGATTACTTTCTTGATGAATCTCTACTTTCTCGATGAATCTCTACTTTCTCTTAGTTCAATGCCCTTGTTTGCTAAAAATATCAAAACTTGTGAGAATTGTCAAAAGGTGGGATTTATTTCAAAACACAAAGAGTCTTTAGATAATCTTCTATTGACTCTTAAGTCTCATCATAGTCGAGATAAGCATCATGCAATTTATGAATTATAAACCCATTTTTATAAAGAA
>NW_011500101.1:201732-202401 GCF_000495115.2 Populus euphratica
TTGATGAATTTAAGAACTGAAATTGAAAGGATAAAGAGATGGCCAAACTTAGAAAAGAGATATTGGTATAGTTCAAACCAGAACACTGTTCGGTAATTGGGTCATATCTAGAGCTATAGATCTCAGATTTAGGTCTACTTTATATGGATGGAAAGGTAAGACATAGGCCTACAACTTACATATGGAGCCCAAGATTTAAAAAGGTCATTTTCAAGTCCAAATTGTAGCAACAACAAAGAAGTCTGGATCTATCCTACAGCCCGCGCACTGTTCAATTTTTCTTAGAAAGCTGAGATAATTTCCTACAATTTTCAAGTGGTTCCAATTCTAATGTTATCAATGACGTTTTGGGTAGACAAGAAAAGATAAGGATTGTCACTAAATCAAGAGATGGTCATCCACTCATCAATTAGTCATGAAATCAATAGTTTTCAATTTTAGCCTATAAAAAGAAGCATTTGCCATGCATTTAGACATCTTGGTCTCCAAATCAAATCATACTTTTGTTTTCTCTCTTTGTATTTTTAAGTTTTATTTTGATTAATATCTTGTTTATGCATTTCATTTTCTTTTCTTTACTTAGTTAACTTTTATCGTATTTATGTTCTCATCTTATTTATTAATCTTTCTCTCTTTTATTATATTTAGCTAAGTTTATTATGTTAAGGT
>NW_011500101.1:202952-204258 GCF_000495115.2 Populus euphratica
ATTATTATTATTATTGTTATTATTATTACTACTACTACTACTACTATTACTACTATTACTATTATTACAACTACTAATATTATTATTATTATTACTATTACTACTAGTATTATTATGATTATTATTATTATTGTTATTATTATTATTACTATTGTTGTTGTATTATTGTTATCTATAATTTATATAATTAACCTTCCTCTGGTTCGACCATAGTCTTACTAGGTTATTTAGTACTTCGACACTTCTGCACTTGGAAGAAGACATCAATTTTTTGACCGTATCAATTCATAATAAAAAAAAGATAAAAATATCCTTCTTTATGTAACTTAGTGATTCTTACTTTATTAATATGACCTAGTATACAATGCTATAAATATGATGAATATTGATTATATAATCTATTCTTTTTGCTATTTATATTGAATATTGGCATTTCAAGATCGAATATATATAAACCATTCATAAAAATACCGAATCTATAATAAACATCATGATTATAAAAATAACAATATTTTCCTTCAATAATAAATTTAAATCCATTTAAAACTAAGTAAAAAACAAATATGGTGTTTCTAGAAAGTACTAGAATAAAATAACAATTATCAAGTTCTAGTATTAACCTACTTCACAAAGTTAAATAATAAGTTCTTATAGCTAATACAACAACTATTGCTTAATTACCTACTCATATCTTCACTTTGCGTTTATAAAATCTTTTATTTCTCATTAGTTCCTTCATATTCTTACAAATGTGAAAACCATATTTAGTATTAAATATCCAAGAACTAATATATGAAGTAAAAATATAATTTTTCAATCATAAACAAAACATAAGTGTTCATATAAAAACCTTTTGTCATCTTATAATGGAATAATTTTCATAAGATCTCATACCTCTCATTCCTAATAACCACATCAAATAATTCTTTAAAATGTATAATTATATATGGGCATTCATATTCCCATATTGTGTTTGAAGTTTAAATGACATGTTGACCAATATTATAAATGTAACTTTCATCCTTATCAATATGATGTTGATATTTTATCCTAACTTCTTCATCCATGTCCTAATCAAGGACATGAGGAAATAGATTTTCTATAATATATAACTTTTTTCTTGCTTGAAAACAATTCTCATACTATGACACCATTCTAAAGATTTTGGTCTTATCTATTTATCAGTATCATATATGTTATGCAAGGATATATTATTGCTTTTAATAATTGACACGACTGAAAGATTGATGTCTTCTCCCAAGTGCAGGAGTGTCGAAGTAATAAATAACCCAGCAAGACCGGGGTC
>NW_011500101.1:205179-223137 GCF_000495115.2 Populus euphratica
CTCCAGATATGAGCCAATTACCGAATAGTGTTCCGGTATGGATTGCACCGACATCTCTTTTCGGAGTTTAGACATCTCTCTTTGTCCTTTCAATTTCAATTCTTAAATTCATCAATCAATCCTTTCATTTATGTGATGGACCTGCATTAAAAATAGACATTTACCATAAATTATAGGTATCTTATATTATTAGATACATTCTTATAAAACATGTTTTAGTTAAGGAGTTATTGATACTTCAAGTGCAAAATGATGATATAAAACCTTGATAAAAATGCACTTTTAAGTACTAATCAATAATCTAACAACTTTTCATGTGATGACTACTAGTTTCATGATACATATTTACAACTAAATTTAGATAAGGTTTCTAATTAGAATTTAGTCTCTCACTAATTACTTGTAAATTAATAGACCTTCCTATTACTTCAAAAAATGTCATTTAGATATTTTAAGAAGTTAGGATCCCATTTAATTTATACGACCTTAAGTAACTCAACAAATTAAATTAAATTAAATTAAATTAAATTAAATAGATAATATATATCATCAATCACATCTCTATATGACTTCTAGAACAACTAATGATAACTATTTGTCCAAACTTATCATATAAGTTTTGTCTAACTACTGCCACTAATCTTATATGATGCGAACCTTATGATAATTTGGTTTCATAACCTACATATATAAAAGACAAATCCTAGAAAGCCAAAGAATCAAGTTTAATAAGAGTATGATATAATAAAAAACATGTCACAGGATACCATCACTATTTGAATAAGAACCTCCATCCTATAGATATCAATTCGCAAATAAAAAGTATCAGAAATAATACTACAAAATCAGTTATGTTTTGATAAACTTGATTGTTCTTTATTTAATCAAAGTGAAAAGTGTTACATCATGCAAAACATAAATTTATTCAAAATATCATGGCTGAAAGCTCAAAAACCTAAATACAATATAAATAACCCTATTTATAATAATCTAAAACATCCTAAACAATTATATATATAAAAAAAAGACTTACAAATAAACCAGTTAACTAATATAACAATAGCTTCTAAATCTTATTGCAAGGCTTTTTTTTATGTTAGGTTAATTTGAAATTTTAATATGATATAAAACAAAACTTCTATAAAACACCGGGTAAACTTTCAACCCAATCTAACTTTTGAATAAAAAATTATGGTTGTTAACATAAAATCGTGCAATATGAAAAACCAGCCCAAGAATCCTTGTATTATTTTTTCTTATAAAATTCTTTTAAAAAAAGTTAAAATACATAAAAATAAGACAAAAAAAAACTACTGAGTGAAATGTAAAACAAGAAAAAAAAAAGGACCAAAATGAAATTGAGTTACTTGCTCTCTAAATAATTAAGGGGAAATGATAAAATTTTTTGACTATAAATAAAAGAAAAGGAAAAGAAAAGAGGAGAAAACCTTAGCTACCATGGATAAAATTAAAAGAGGTGAGAAAGTGTGCTACAAACAAAATAAATAAATAACAAGAGAGGAAAAGAGAGGAACATTATTAATTTTCTCTGATCTTTCTCATATAAAAGACCTAATTATTTCCTAGCATCATATTTTCTTACCACACTAGCACCACCACCATGCCAGCAACACAATATCACTATTAGCCATCATCGCCAATGGTAGCACTAAAACAATAAAGTCATTGATCACCAAACAACTTTCTTCACCCAAACTTTTCTCCTTCAATCTTCATTTCTGACAAAACCACCACCATTTTTTATTTATTTATCTTTGAACCCCTACAAAACCTCTCTATCAATTGAAATTAACAACCCCTCTTTCATTATAGATTGAAGAGAGGGAAAAAATATCATCAAAAGTTCTCTCTTTAATTTCTCTATCCTCCGACCTATATTTTTTACAAGACCATCATTGTTTTTTTCTTTTTGATTAGTACTACACAATCATGTAAGCCATGAACTTAATAAGCTTTGTGTGAGCAGATTTAAGATAAAAAATAAAATAAAAAGAGAAACATAAAGAACAAAAACTTTAATGGCCCCAATCTCCCTCCACAGGCAGCGATGGCTGACACCTTTATCATCAATTGATAGAGCACAAAGTGGAATATCATGTGGGCTAATTCATACATCGATCAAACTTTAGTAGTGAGTGAAATGATACACTAACTATGAAAACCCTTTCCAACATGTGACTATTACGTGTCACCACTGTTTCATCCATCTTAGCCCAACTATAACTGCCTTAAAAGGTTCATTTCAAACACCAAATATTTTTTGAATAATTATTTTGGTTTATTGTTGATTTTGATATGTATTGTGAAGAGAGTTTTAGGATTGAATAATCTTTCTTATTGAATTGGAATTTGTGTATGGATGATGTCAATTGAACCTTTTAAATTCACATCTTGGTTTCTTGTTAATGTTTGCATCCACTTTCATCATTAGCATTACAATGCATTATTCTTTATTTATAAGTATTTAAGCATTTAACATCTTGAGCATGTGTTAGAATTGTCTCTCAACTATAATAACATAAAAACAATATCATCATTCATGCATGCATATTTACAATAAGTCTTGTATTTTGGTTATAAAGTTGATGTGAAAAGTTCAACCTATATATATAAAAAAAAGAATCTTGCTTAGTAAAGGAAAACATTTCAAATCTTTTATAAGAAAATATTTTGATTTTTTAAATTAAAATTTTCTTTTCAAAATGAAAATGCATAAGTTTTTTATTTGATATATCCATCAACGAGGCCTAAAAATAAATAAATCATCATAGATCGTTATTTCTAGGCATTCATGGGGGATAATAAGCTTGTCAATTTATATGTGATGAAAGTTTCCTTTTTTTCGAATAATAACAATTATAATAACAAATATTTTAGTCCTAAAAGATTGTCCATCAATAATATATGCATAAATGAGTTATAGATCCGTATGTGTAAGCATTCATTAGGGGGAATTATTCTAAAAACATGAAATAATAAATATGATTGTTAATACAACACTATGTTTCAAGGGATGCCTAAAATTATTTAAAAGGATTCTTCTCATTTTCTTTGTATCCTCTTTACCTTTTTTTCTTGAAGACTCAACAAGTTTAGATAGTTCAACATTAAAAAAAAAAAAGAAAAAGAAATGTATATGTTTTGACTTGCATATAATGCAACCAATCTCAAATAAAACTAGTTATTTGACCCATGCTCTACTGCCATTTATATATTTTCTTTCCAACAAAAAAATTGAACATGCAAACTTCTTTACGTGTTTTTTACACAAAAAATCTTTAGTGTAAATTGAAAAGCTTATACACACATCTAATTAAATAAATTAAGAACCATTTATGTCAATAAATTGAAAAAAAGAAGTTAGTAACAATAATTAAAGAAGTAACTAGAAAAATTGAGAAATATATATATATATATATATATATATATATATTAAGATATTTGATATTGCAATACATACATTAACCAAATTGTATTTGATGACTTTATATATTAAAGTTATTTTTTATTTAATTATATGATAATATAAATAGACACACACATGAAATTTATTGAATAAAATCAAAGGGAAAAATACTAGAAATGTTATCCAAAAATAAATATTTTTTATTTTTTAAAAATAAAGTTTATTTATATAAAATATAAAAAAAAATATAGATGAATTACAATAATCTCTTTAAAAACTAAATGCATAAAAAATAATTTTAAAAAATCACTATTTTAAAAATCTAAATAAAAAATAAAAGGGTAATAATTTAAATATAAAAAAATATTTTAAAAAATACATATTAAAAAGTTATCACTTTAATTCGAACTTTGAGCTAGATCTAATCCTCCACGCTAATGGATATATTATTATATAGGAAATTAAAAGGCATGGAGGATTCATTACACAAGATTGCATTGATATTCTCTCATAAAATATTATGGATCCACTGTTCATGACATTTTTTTTGTTCATCATAATTACTATTTTAAAGGGCTAGATTTGTAGGTCCACACTATGCTGTGAGTTAAAATATTTTTTTATTGGTTAAAAAAATACATAGGCAATGCAAACAACTTTTAAAGAAGGAGAAAAAGTGACTTGTAGCATAAATCCAATTGAGAAAAGAAAAGGCAAGTATAATCTAGTATAATCTATTCGAATAATAAAAGAACAAATGATAGTTAATGGATCAATTTAAATAAGAAAGAATCATCGGAAGTTCCAAAAAAAAGGGTTAAAAAAGAAGGTGACGAAGCAAAGATTTTAGTCAATCAAATAAAAAAAAGAATCAAAAAAGAAAAAAAAACACTAACCTAAGTCAACATAAGTGAGTATGTCAAATATACAAGCCAAATCATGAATCCGGGATAAGCTAACAAAAAGCAAAAAAAAAAAAAAATCAAAGTCCAATTCTAAATAAATCAAACATAAAGGGATGAAAATGAAAAAAAAAAAAATTAAATAAAAGGACCAAAAAACAACTAGCAAGCCAACCAAAGTTTTTGACCTAGATCATACAAATAAGATAAAGCAATAAAAAAAATCAGAAAGATTACAAAGCACAAATCCAAAATAATCAAACGAATAACAAATATTAAATTAAAAAAATCTTGAAAAAAAAAACCTGAGCCAAATCAGTCTAACCTACTAAACTTATGGTCTAAGTGATGGGACCGAGATAAACAAATAGGGAGGAAATTAAAGAAAATAATGAAACCCAATATTAAAAAACTCTGATCTTGAAATATGGAACTAGAATAAAATTAATTCCCAAAATATTTAATATTAAAGGATAAAAATAAAAAATATCAATTTAAAAAATAAGTCAAATTAAATTCAACAAAGAACGATAAATAAAAAGAACTAAGATAAACCTGGTCATTTTCAAAATTAAAAAAATTATACAGTAGGCAATTAAATAAAAAATAATTGAACTCAACCTCCAATTGATTAAATATTGAAGTTTGAAACTGAAAAAATATGAGTTTAAAAAAAAATCCAAGTAAACCTTTTAAACCTAGGTTAACCTCCAAAACTCACAACTAGTGAATTCTTACATCCGAGCTAATTTAAAAAGCTCAATTTTTAATTAATTTAACATTAGAGGATTAAATTAAAAATAAATCAATTTAAAAAAATTATTATCAAAGTATAAAAAAATAGGGGTCAACTTTGATAGAAAAAAAAACTAATAAGTATAAAATTATATAAGAAAATCAATTTAAAAGGTTATCTAAAAAAACAAATAGTAATCAGTAAAATAAAGACCAAATTTGAGAGATAAAAAAAAAGTTATGAAATTGAAAAATAATTCTAATTTTATAAATTATTCTAAATACAATGAGTAGTAATAAAAAAAAATAAAAGTTATGAAAATGAAAAATAATTGAAATTTTATAAATTATTCTAAATACAACGAGTAGTAATAAAAAACATGGACCAAATCCAAAATAATAACAAATTGGAGGCTTGCTTTGGATTTTTAAAGAGGCACGTGTGAAGATCGAGAACGAGAGAGAAAAGAAAGGAAAAAAATATTGTCAACGTAAAACTGGATTATCATGGCCATATGTGCTACCTTATTATAGAGGGCATGCCAAAACCATTCAAACACCATCATAGAAGATGTTGTTTGATCACTGGATGATGTAGTACGACCCATGCACTAACATGTGCAACATACACATTAATAACTTTTTTTTAATAATATTTATATTTATTAAATTATAAAATAACCCCTAAACACCTTGACTACACAACAAAAAATCCGATTAAAAATACAAAAATAACTTTGGGCATAAACTAAAGAAAAATGAACTTTTAGGGGCATTTAAGTCATTTTATTGTTTTTAAAACATTGAAAAAAAAAACCTTGGATGCAAGCTTTAAAAAATTATGAATCCAAGGGTAAAAATGTCATTTTGATGTGCAATATAAAAGTGAGAAATGCTTGATTTCTCTTTTTAAATATGACAATGCTAAATAAACCTCTATGAAATTATCAAATTACCCTTAATAACAAGTTTCTTGACTTTGTTTTGAAAGGTTAACATGAGATTTTTACTATTAATTATTACAAGGAAAACTCCATGCATTTTATATTTCTTTTAATATTGTTGGGTAATTGTTAAGTTTTATTTATTTAACCAACTATTTACCTATGGAAATAAATCAACTAACAGATTTTTTAGATAATATTAGATGAGAAACTTTATTTTTAATTTTTTAATTCAATGTCTACTTGTAAAATATAATCAAATATAAGGAATTTAATTGGATTAATAGGATGCAGAAAGGTGAAGTACTTTTTTATTTAACATTAATGATTATCCTTTGTTTATCTTGCTAATTAAAATGCATTGTGGTTCATCTGTATTTTTTAGATTTTTAATTATAATTTTTGTTTTTTTATTGTTTTGATATGTTGATATTAAAAATAAATTTTAAAAATAAATAAATTATTATTTTAATATATTTTCAAGCAAATAACACAAATAATCTCTACTATTTTTTTAAACAGGCAAAAAACTACGTGTTACTTCATATTTCTAGCTTTTATTGGTGTTGGTTTTGCAAATGTAAAATAAATATTTAGTAAGCAACTTAAGCTTTATTGTTTAACTTTAGAAAAAAGTGAAAAGTGATTCCACTTTTACTTTTGAGACATAATAGGTTTTGTTTAAATAGCACATGGAAGAAATAGTTTTTATATCAAATGTTACTTATTTTAAAAAAATAAAATAAAAATAGAATTAAAAAAAATAAAGTGCCCTTAAATAAAATACCCTAAATTTTCACCATTAACTATATGAATTTTTTAATGTAGTACTTTTTGTAAATAAAAATAAAAATAGAATTAAAAAAAATAAAGTGCCCTTAAATAAAATACCCTAAATTTTCACCATTAACTATATGAATTTTTTAATGTAGTACTTTTTGTTAGGGTAGAAATTAATGAAAAAGTTATTATTCCTCTCTTGTTTTTACAAATAATAAAAAACACAACAGAAAAAGAACCTTTTTATTCTCCTTTACTAGAGCATCATTAATAACAAGCAATTAATATCAAAATTCAATTGAATCAGCTATTAATTAAATTGAGAAAAAGTAATTGTATTATTATTAATGTTAAATAACCCATTATTTTTAATTCCAAAAAATCAAAATCACTATCCAAAACTACCTATATATTTTCATTCTCTTGAATCAGAAAAAAAAAATCAAGAAATTGTCAAACTTCAAAAATACAAATCATCATATAAAAATCCATAACAAATAACCATAGTGAAGGTGGAGTTTAGCATTGATGATGATGGAGGTCCTAGGGGTGGTGATGATGATGATTCATATAAGAGGTGAATGTTTACATTGGTGATAATAGAGATATCGTTACATAGGTTGATATTTATATATCTAGTAGTTGGCTCATAAAGAAATAAAATGAAATTTTATATGTGTTTTGCTTTTATTTTTTAAAAGCTTTTTTTTCTTTTTATTGTTATTGTAGATGAAGAGAGAAATACATGAGATTTTAGAGTTATTTCATTGGACATCAAATCATACCTTAATAAAAGAACCGTGTTAAAAAAATCTTATAGTATAGGATAAAAAATGAAAAAAGATTTTTTTTATCAAGAGATGGTTGTTTTTTTCCCTCATGTTTAAAGGATTTTATTTTATACAATTAGTTATTTATCAATAACAACCCTATAAT
Organism: Populus euphratica; assembly: GCF_000495115.2. NCBI lineage: Eukaryota > Viridiplantae > Streptophyta > Magnoliopsida > Malpighiales > Salicaceae > Populus > Populus euphratica. Next base: position 212,904 of record NW_011500101.1, read on the forward strand.
ATAAGTTGTTATTTCATTATGGACATATAATTAAATTTATAAAATCTAACCCAACCTAAGGTTTAGATGTGGATTAGGGGGTTGATTTGAACTAACCCAATACATATAAGCTTGACATGACATTATTTTGGTCAAAAATAAATTTACTAACCCAGCTCGAATTAGATTTTAGATTAATGAGTAATTGGATTCATCAAGTTAGGTCGATCTTATAACTAAACATATAGATAGATATTAAATTATTGTTTTGTATTACACTAGGGGTCAAACTAAATTATTTTTAACATAAAAAAACCTAGATGATAAAAAAAAATAATCTAAAAATATGGAATGACTTTTTTTTCATGTTGTGATATATTGAATCTACACGAAAAAATTGGAGAATAAAATTTTTTCTTTGCTGAGATATATTGTTTTACCTAATTTTAACTTTTTTATCATATAAAATCATTTAACATGAAAATTTATCATTTTGGTGGGCAAAATCAATACCAATAATAACTTTATTTTTCTAAATTTGAATCTAACAATTATTTATCTCGCCTCCACAAAAAAACATAAAAATAAAAAAAAATTAAGTTTAGTATCAAATTATCTTTTTGAAAATTAAAAGGATTGATTACATAATAACTGAAAAAATAGAAAAACTAAAATAAAATTTTTAAACAAATTAAAAAGCCTCCACTTAATTTACTTGGTTTTTTTATATTAATATCTTGTTTTTGAATTCATTTCTTCATCTAAAACAATATACAATTAAATTTTAATTGGTGTTTAAAAAAAGTTGAATGGTATAAAATAAAAGTTTAGGAATTAAATTATTATTTTTTAAAATACTATTGAAATTCGATACGAAAGAGAATGAATATTAAACACATCTACAGTAAAAATGCATTTTCTTCTAATTTATACCATAATAATAATAATAATAATAATAATTGTGGGAGACGAGCAAAAACTCTAATATGATAGGGTTAATTTTAAAAGCATTAGAATCTGGTTCAAAAACAATTTCTTCTTCAGCACGAAATAAATATAAATAAAATGGTTATGGCGCGGTCAAAACCCTAGAAAGCGGAATCGAAAAAAACTCAACACTTGGATACAGAGACAGAGAGGACGGAATCTGCGAAAAAGTCACACTGACTTCACATCCTATCCCCCTGAATCATTCGCTTTCAAGGTACTAAACCAATTCGAATCTTTACAATTTTGCCCTTCAGTTTCTCGTATTCAATTAATCTCTATTTGCCTTAGTTACTCAATTTCGACTGTTAATTATGGTTCTACTCGTTGACTTGGTCAGATCTAGCGCTTAATTGACTAACCTTTGTAGAAGTTATTCTCTGTGAAAGGTTTATTGGGTTTCATTTCCTTTTCCTTTTCCTTTTCTTTTAAATTATTCATAATTTGTTGTTGAAGTTGGTTATTTTAGTGATTTATGAAGTTTCAAATTATGGGTCGAAGTAGTTTTGATGAATAAAGATTTTGTTTATAAGTATTTTCAATACCAATGTTATATGGTATATTTTTTGATGAGATGGTGTAGATACTGGTTTGTTGATCATAATGGCGGGGCAGAGGAATAATTACAGAAAGCGGTCTCATTCGCAGTCAGATTATGATATTGGGGCAAATAAGAGGAGAAATTCTGGTGATGATAGAGAACGTTATGTTATTGATTCACAGGATACAGTATATCGTTATTTGTGCCCGGCTAGGAAGATTGGAAGCATAATAGGAAGGGGAGAGGAGATTGTTGAGTAATTAAGGATAGACACCAGGAAGGGGAGAGGAGATTGTTGAGTAATTGAGGATAGACACCAAGTCAGATTAGGGTTGGTGAAACAGTGCCGGGTTGTGAAGAACGTGTTGTCACCATGTATAGTCCGATTGATGAGACTAATGAATATGAAGATAGTGGTAATTATGTTTCTCCTGCTCAGGATGCTCTGTTCAGGGTACATGATAAAGTTATAACAGAGGATTTGCAAGTTGACAAAGACTCTGAAGAAAGTCAACAAGTCACGGCTAAGCTTCTTGTACCTTCTGATCAGATAGGATGTATTATTGGGAAGGGTGGGCAGATAGTTCAGAACATACGTAGTGAGATTGGTGCAGTGATCCGCATTCTTAAGGATGAGCATTTGCCTCCTTGTGCTTTAAGCTCAGATGAGCTTGTACAGGTATTCCTTGTTTTGTTTTCCTTTTTGTGATGCCTGCCATTGTTTCCATGGCCCCTTTTTTTTTAAACAAAAAAGAATTCCACTTCATATTTTTTTCAAAGTTTTGGAACTTGTTTTAGGGTGGACAATTACAATCCCCCCCCCCCCTCCTATCATGACAAGTATAATTTTATCTGGTTTTGATTGACCTTTTCTTTTTGTCACCTGATTTCCTTCTCTTGCATGCCATTAAATAATCTTTCCTTTCAGGAAGGGTATTCTTTCTTGGACTTGTTAATGATGCTTGAAAATGTGTTATCTGATATGCTTGCTCAGCAATGTGTTTGTATTCTTTTCATCCCTTTCAAGTATGCATTTGTTGGATTTGAAAGTACAAACTCTGGCTTTGTGCAACTAATGAGGCCTATATAATTTTTCCTTTACTTTCTCATATAATTGTTATTATCGGTGGCCAGATTTCTGGTGAAGCTGCAGTTGTCAAAAAGGCTTTATATCAAATAGCATCTCGCCTTCATGATAATCCATCACGGTCTCAACACTTACTTGTTTCTGCTGTTCCAAATGTGTACCCTGCTGTTGGTTCACTGGTTGGTCAATCTGCAGCTGCCCCAGTTGTTGGAATTGCTCCTCTGATGGGTCCTTATGGCAATTTCAAAGGTGACACTGGAGACTGGTCCCGCTCGTTGTATTCAGCTTCAAGAGATGAACTTGCTTCAAAAGAATTTTCTCTTTGTATGTTTTGTCCAACTGCAAATATTGGTGCTGTAATTGGGAAAGGTGGTACCATAATCAATCAGATCAGACAGGAGTCTGGAGCAACAATCAAAGTTGATAGTTCAGTTGCTGAAGGAGATGATTGCTTGATAACTATTTCAGCTAAGGAGGTATAATACTTGTATATTCTCAATCCTTTCTTGGGTGTCTATGGAGTTTCCTTCAGTGGTTCTGATGATTTTCTAATTGTTCTATATCAGAGATGCGATGACCAGTCTTCTCCAACAATAGAAGCAGCCTTACGTTTGCAACCTAGATGTAGTGAGAAAATGGAAAGAGATTCAGGTCTTTTCTCATTTACTACCCATCTACTTGTTCCGTCCTCTCATATTGGTTGCCTTCTTGGTAAAGGAGGAGTTATTGTAGATGAGATGAGGAAACTTACCAAAGCTATTATTCAGATACCTAGAAAGGACAAGCTTCCTAAAGCTGCTTTGGATGATGATGAGATGGTGCAGGTAAAGACATGTATCTTTAATGGTCGTTTGATTTTTTTTTTTAAAAATGATTTTTCTGATCTTGTGACGTTCCTTTAGTTAATGCAATTGAGATTTGACATCTTATTTTCTTACCACAAGATTTCAGGAGACCTTGACATTGCCAAGGATGCTCTCATACAAATAAGTCGACGGTTAAGAGCAAATGCTTTTGACAGGGAAGGTTTAATGTCTGCAATTCTACCAGTTCTTCCATACCTTCCTGTCTCAGCAGAAGGTTCGGAGGGCTGACATTATGACATTAGAGATGGTAAAAGACATGGACGTGGAAGTACTTATGCTGGTGGTTATGGCGCAAGTGATTATGCTGTTGGTGACAGTTATGGTAGCTATAGAAGCACACAGGTATTCTGTTTGTAGATGTATGATAATATAAACACACATATTGAGGGGATGGCTTACTTTATTCCTGTTCTTAGCATTTGTTTTTTTACTCATATTGATCATGTAATGAAATGCTATTTGACATGGATAATGATTTAGCGCTAAGTTTCCCAATATTTCTTATTCATGCTGGAACATTTTCTAAGTTATTGCTTGGCTTAATAGTGTTTATTTGTATCTTTTGTAGATTAGTGCTAGTGGAGGTCCTTTTGGAGCCTATGGAAGCTATTCTTCAGGACGCACTGGTACTTCTGGGTAAGAACTGTTTCTTCATGTCATTTTTTGATACTTGTTTAAATATTTATTCATGTAATTAGTTTATATTCTAGACTAAATGCTAGAGGTATTAAAGCTGATGTAAATTTATAACCTTTGTGGACCTGAATCCTGCCTTGTAATTAGATGCCAAATGTTCAGTTGAAATGCCATGTTTCTTAATTCAAGTTCTTTGTGTTATGAATTTATACTGCTTTAGAATCTGCTGCTTTTCCTTGGAGTTTTGTTGTGCAATTTATGCGCACACATTCTTTGGGTAATGGTGCTGTTGAAATTCTAACTAGCCACTTCATCCATTATCAGGTTATCTGGCCAGGCCCCTTTTTCTCGACACAAAAGTTATTACTAGAATTTGATGATGGTTGCTGCAGGTAGACTGGTTTCCTTCATATTTTCTGTCTATACAGATGAGTGGAAATTTCCACTGATAAAGGCCAATAACATGCTAGCATGCGATAGTTTGATATCATAACCTATCCAATCTCCCTGTGTATAGGATTCTGATGCACTTATTTACATTTGCTTCCTCCCCTTTATCATCAAAACAGCTGAGATCCACGAAGCCTGAAGCCAGCCTACTGCCTCTTTTGATGAAGCCTACTGCCTAAACTGGAAGACCAGATGTACTGGGATTTGACAGACACTTGGCCCACCATGATGATCTCACCTAGAAGAACCAAATATATTTGGAGATCCTGATATTGACTAAAAACTTGTCATGTCTCTGACAACAAATTACCAAGCGCTAAGAACCTCTTTAGTTGCACACCTTTATAGTTTTTGTGTTAGTGGAACATTTCTACTAATTACTGAGACCATGTCTCTTCCATCCTTTGGCAGTTGTATTTCTTGAATCCTTTGGCAGTTGTGTTAATATTAACTGGTTTTTATTTCCTGCAATTCTCTGCAACGCTGTTTGAGTTTGGTGTTTGAATTATACTGGATCTGATTATCAAAAAAAAATTTAGTTGACTCTGCAATGTCGAGAACTCTGATATTAACTGAATTGCAGGATTCACTTTAGTCTCTCGAATCCTCTTTAAGGCAGAAAGTAAGATGTGTCTTGCTATCATCTTTAGGGATGGATTTCATATTTGTTTGAAATGTGACAAACCTGATTACAGCCGGGAGGAACATTTATTTAAAGTATGCATTATATATCAAGAAAGTTATTGAAATTGAGTTTCAGCTTGTCTTTTCTAATTTTTTAATTCTGTGCCCCCATTATGTACTTGGATGTTCAAATGTCCCCTTGCCTATATTGTACAATTGATCCTACTAGTTATTTGCATGCCGTAAAGAAGTTGCTGTATCTGGCACTTTTACTGGTTTGATTGTATTTTGTAGTTCAAAACCTGATTTTATATGGTGATGAGTTTCTAGAACGAAGGCAGAACTAAGGATGAGAATTTCTCGATGGGTCATTTCATGGACTTGTGCTGTGCTGTGGTGCCGTGTCTTGTCCTGTCCAGGTGATTTTGGAGGTGGAGGTGCACATGAAATATAAACTCTTTCTTGTACACTGAAGGTGAGTTTTAACTGCTATATTTAGTGGACTTTTTAGCCTCATACATGTCATATATATATATATATATATTTTTTTTTTTTCCCCATAAATGTCTTTATCCCAACTGTTATAATTCGGCAGAAGGAAATTATTATCCAGTGGAACTTGAAGGTTATGCTACATATCACTTTTGATGGATGTTTGTAAGCTCAGACACCATGGGAGGCTTTTCTGGATTGTTGGTAAAAGCTGAACTTAGGGCTTCAAGTGGTGGGTTATTTTCTTATAATATGTTTTGTGCTATTTGGATTGTTGCACTTAAGTGTGGCCCTGATTGGTTGTTGTCTTGCAAAAAAATTGTATGGCAGGTCTAGGTCATGCATAAAACGGTCATCCTTTTACCTGGCTAATCTCAGATGCCAGCAAGTTAACTATGTGGAAGACAAACGAGTTTGCCTGTCAATTGTTTTAGTCATGCTAATCGCAGATGCCAGCAAGTTAACTATGTGGAAGACAAGCGAGTTTGCCTGTCAATTGTTTTAGTCATGCTAATCGCAGATGCCAGCAAGTTAACTATGTGGAAGACAAGCGAGTTTGCCTGTCAATTGTTTTAGTCATGGGCGCTTTTTATGTTTATTTGTAAGCGGTGTATGCAAGCGCATGGAACACAATTGGATAATTTAATTGCATACTGAAGAAATATTTCTGTCGGTAATTACACTGCTAATGCCCAACGGATATTTTTTGTTGATCTTTTAATCAGAAATTACGGATAAAATATTTTCTGTCGGTTATTCTATTACTATTTAATAATTTTCTGATAATGATCTTAGGGTTTATCTATTCTTATTTTTGAAAAAAACAAAATCTCAAATATTAGTATAACGAGGTTTTTTGCCACTGAACTCAGGTGGTTGGAGCATGTTGAGACCTATACTATCAATTTGATTTGATCGTTGATATTGACCAAAAACCCCTTTAAAAAACTCTTATTTTGGTATTTCTAACTGAGAGGTTTCATGAAAACTCAATCCACTTTCATAAATAATTTTAGAATTTTTTGAAGTTTGATATTTAATTATCTTTGAACAATAAATTATAAAAAACTAGAAAATAAGTTGGAATTATCTTCTTTTTTCGGGAATCTCCAAGGAGATCCTGTGATTTACATAGATAATTTTAGTGCACTTGTAAATCTTTGTTCATAAATGGTTTCCAAAACTAACCTATTTTAAACTTGGTTAGATATGGCATATTCGACCATGTAAATATTGTGTAAATATTTTGAGAATCATATTTAAGACTAGGCATATAAATTTATATGAGTTTGTAGGGTCTCAAAAGACTTGAGATCATTCCAAATTATTTTCTATTTTTTTCAATTTTTTTATATTTAATGTTTGAGAAAAATTAAAAAGAAATTCCTAACCTTAAAATTTTCTGAAATTATTTTTAATAGTAGATTGAATTTTCATTAGCATATATGAATACTTTTAGCTCAAAATATCAAAAATTGATTTTTTTATAAAGAAATATTTGATTAATCATAATAGCAAAATCAAATGGAGAGAATATTGGCAAAAAAAAGTGTAATTCAAGTACAAAATTGATGAAATTGATAATACAAGTCTCAATTTGAAATAATACATGTTGCTACTTATTTTATAATATAATAATAAATAAATACAAGAAAATACACCTAAAACAAATCTAAAAACAAATGTCTAAGCTCAATTGAAGACTAGAATGCCAAGTAAAGTTACTAGGGCAAAATAGTAATCCAAGATGTTAGGTGACAAAGCCCATTAGTAAAAATGTTTATTTTTAGTGTTTAAGAATTAATTCAAATTTTTAAAGGTTTATTACTTAATTAAGAGTTTAATCGTAAAGAAAATCAACTTTTAAAAGTCGATTTTGATGTCAATTGAAACAATTATAGTTGAAGGATTCAATTGGAAGCTTGAAAAGTTTATATTAGCCAAATTGAGGTCTTAATTGCATAAAAATCAAAGTTTGGTGAGCAAATAGGGGCTTCATTGAACTTTCTGTGAATCAAGGATCAACTTGCAAAATGCACATGATTTTAAGGATTGGTATCAGGAGTCCAATCGAAAAAATTTAAAGTTTAGTGATCATTTAGGGGTCTAATTTAAAAAATTAGAGATCAATGACCAACTTATAAAAGACACTCAAAACTAGGGGTGACAAGTGAATTTGACAGGAACACAATTACACAAAATTAGAAAGAAAAAGGAAAAATAAGGAAAAAATAGAACGAAATCAGAAGAATAAGGATTAAATTAAAAATTGACAAAACCCAAATCAAAGAAAACCCAAATCTATAGGAATTAGTCAAAACAATATCATTCAAGGTACTGTGCTTCTTCTTCTTCTTTAGTTTTTTGGCTAATCCAAGGGGCACTTTTTAAATAACTGAATGTGATGTTTCCAACCAACTCAAAGGTTGCACTCATCACTATTCAACCAAGAAACATCCTTTTTACAACCATATGTCTTTAAAATCAAATGTTTACACCCTATTTTCTTCACTAATCTCCACAATATCTTCTTCCTAGTTAGCCGAAACCATAGTTTCAATCATCACGCTGTTTGGTTAAGCAATTTCAAATATTTGAATGTAGAGCTACAAACCTCCAAATCAATCAAGAATGGATCTGATTGAAAGGCATGCACCTCCTCTGCCAAGTCTAAGTGGTCTCAAGTGATGTTAACATCAGAGTTACTTCAATGAAGCCATGAAAGTGGCAAACCTAGTCAACCTCGATAAGAGCACTCGTTTGTAGAAGAACATCTAACTATTTTGTTTGCTCCCATTTAGAAGCCTTCAGAAGATTTACTCAACCCTTCTTTTTGGATATAAAAGTATAAAACACCTCACCTTGGTTCTCAAACTCCCTACAAAACCACCTACACTCAAAACCAGTAGCTCTATGGCAATACCAGCTAGGTTTTAGTGTGTTAAATAAACCTATCTAGAAGACCTAAATCCACGTATAAAAGAAGGGGCTGAAGAACACAACAGGGGGGGACAAAGAAAAACAGAGGGAAAGAGGGGAAAGAAAAGAACAAAAGAGAGAAGAAGAAAGAAACTTGGGTTAAGGTGTAAATATCCTATCTATAAGGTTTGGAAGCTTCAACGTTGTCCAAGGAGGTCTGAAAACAAGAAGAAAGGCATGCAATACCAAAAATCGATTCAAATTCCACTACCACATTTAACAGTTTTATTAATGGAATGTTCTATAGATATTTACTCTACCATTTTGTTGGTGCGTATTTTACTGATTGATTCACGAATGGAAAATGTTTGTTGGTAAACCTCTCATCGGTAATTTCTTTTCTCTTAGTATTTTTATCATTAAAAACAAACTTGATGGTTTTACAGAAGGAAAATGCATGCCAAAGAAATAAATTACCCGCTAGAATATACCGACGAGATAATTCTATCGATGATGTAACAGTTGAAGTGGCATATGAAAAGAACTTTTTCCATCTATATTGGATATATCAATAGATGGAGTCCATCAATAATTCCATTAGTAATAACTAAAAATTATATTTTTTAAAAACATCAATTGAACAAAAAATAAAATAATTAAAAGAAAATAAAATTATATAAAATTCAAGTATGTAAAAATAAATTATCTTAATATAAAATCCAAATATTCATTACAAATTTACATGTTCAAATAAAATTAAACTAGAACAAAGGTGATGCTAGAGGAGGAGGAGGCTAGTTGTTCCTTGGGACCATCGGGAAAAAAAGGGTGCCTATGTGTAACCCATCTGTGATCTCATATCTATGACCATTCGGCGAAGTTCTTCATAATCCGCAAAGAGTTGTTCATATTTTTCATTGAGATTGGGTACATGTTCTTGCAAGGTTGCAAACTCCTAAGACTAGGTGCTCGATATTAATTACGAGCTCTAAATAGTTGAGACATTACCAGCCATCTGCAAGTTCTTAGTTGTAGTGTTGAAGAGTCCGTACATCCAATTTCTATCGAGTCCACTAGATGATCTTGCCTCCGTCCATATATGTGGATTGAAATCTAGGTGGGTCGTAAGATCATCCTCGCATTTCTTCTTCAACCGGTTGTTCTATGTTTCCTATAAATAAAAAAAAAATCATCATATTCAATTCAAAAAAATAATAACTTATAAAAAAAAATGATTGAACGAACATACCACAAAGTGTTAAATGTGGTTATCGGCGAACTGTTGCACCCTTTTTTGACGGTCTTCACTCTGCACTTGCGTCTTCACAAAAAGCTCCATTGGGCTTGGCTCACGTCCAAGAGTCATAGCCTATAAAAAAAGATTGTCACTTAAATATATTTATAAATAACAATAAATTAATTAAAGATAGATGTAGGAGATCTTTTTATGACTCTTGAGACGCATCTTAGTAACCATTCTTAATAAGGTCTATCATAATACTTCTTGAAATATTCAGGTTTACAAACTCTCGCATTACTATCACTTAATTCTGCTCATATACTCATTTAACATGTATTTTTAAACTTTAATTTACATACATACACTTTAACATATGATTGTGGGTTGTACATTGGATTATTATATTATTTATG
>NW_011500101.1:223241-246390 GCF_000495115.2 Populus euphratica
TATATAATTTAAAAAAAACAAGAAAAAAAGAGCAAAAAATAAAATAAAATGAAATAATGATAATAAAAATATAGATAAGTTTGGTTTCGTAGCCTCTCTAACCTAAGCAATTAAGCCTGAAGGGGTGTTTTAACACCTAATACTCTAAAATCAACTGACTTGGGAGCTATTGACCTAACACTTGTTACATGGGTTGAGGATAAAACCTTAAGGAAATTAAACATTGCACTATCTATGTATCAGTATCTGCGACCCAAGTTACTAAGCTCGTAGGGGTGTCTCAACACCTAATGTCCTAAGACCAACTAGTCTGAGAGTCATTAACCGAAAGCTCATTACATGGGTTAAAGATGCATAGTGTTTTAAGTTATATATATATATATTTAAAATAATAATAATAATAATCCTAATCCAAGGAAGTTAACTTTAAATATTAGAACAAAATTTTTGTTTTCTTCCAAGAAAAGCCCCATAATTATGTGTTGATATATTAAGCACAAAAGAAAGGTTTATTAATATCTTGTTAAGAGGTATTGAGTAGATATATAAATTTAATGAGAGTTTGTTTATCTGGATAGATTAATGGAAGTTGAATGATGAATACCTTACTTGATGGAATTTGCAAATTGTTTTTCTATTTTAACGCTTTGATTACTAAAGAATAGTAATAAGCTGGCTAGGGGGGTGTGATTAGTACTTAAAAGTGCATTTTTTATCAAAGTTTTATGTCATCATTTTGCACTTGAAGTATAAATAACTCCTTAACTAAAACATATTTTATAATAATATATCTAATAATATAAGATACCTTTAATTTGTGGTAAATATTCATTTTAAATGCAGGCCTATCACATAAATAAAAGGATTGATTGATGAATTTAAGAACTGAAATTGAAAGGACAAAAAGACGGCCAAACTTAGAAAAGAGATATCGGTGCAATCCAAACCGGAACATTGTTCGGTAATTGGGTCATATCTGGAGCTGTAGATCTCAGATTTAGGTCTACTTTATATGGATGGAAAGGTAAGACATATGCCTACAACTTTCGGAGCCCTAGACTTAAAAAAGGTCATTTTCAAGTCTAAATTGTAGCAACAATAAAGAAGTCCGAATATGTCTTCCAACCCAAGCACTGTTCAATGTTTGGCCCATATCTGGAGTTTTAGAAGTCCAAATGACCTGAATTGTTTACAGAAGAAATCTGAGGCAATTTTCTATAACTTTCATGTTTTTAAGTGGCTTCAATTTTGATGTTATCAATAACGTTTTGGGCAGACAATAGAAGATAAGGATTGTCACCAAGTCAAGAGTTGGTCACCCACTCATCAATTAATCATCAAATCAATAGTTCCCAATTTTGGCTTATAAAAGGAGGCATTTGCCATGCATTTAGGTATGTTGGTTTCGAGATCAAGATCATGCTCTTGCTTTCTCTCTTTGTATTTTTTGTAATGTTTATGCTTTGCTTTTATTAATATCAAGTTTATGCCTTTCATATCCTTTCATTTACTTAGTTAACTTTTATCTTATTTATGTTCTTATTTTGTTTATTTATTTTTCTTTCTTTTATTATATCTAGCTAAGTTTATTATGTCAAGGTGAAAAGGTTACATTAATGGTGTAAGAATAAGTATAGTGTAAACTCAATATGGACTTTAAGATTTGATATTAACATGTTTTGTATTTGTTATCTTGTTCACTCTTTAATACTTTGCTTGTTAAATGACTAATCTTGATTTATGTTATATAACACTTGGTACAACAAATACTTGGCACTTTCATAGCCCATATTGTATGGTACAACCGACACCTGAGCTATGAAAGGAACTTGATTTGTTGTTAACATAAGTTTAATCATGAATGCTTGATGAAATTTACAAGTAATAACATTAATCGAATAAGATGACTAATGTAATCATGCTAACAATCTATAATCTGATTGGAACTTCTTTTGTGTGTGGTTTCCACTTGAATAATAAGAGTTTATACTATACTTGTTTGACATATTATTAGTGGATCCTCTAACCATGACATATATTGTTATCATTGTGTAATCCTTACATTAATATTCCATCTCAAAGTTCTCTTCTTTTTTCTTTTTTTCTTCTTCTTTATTATTATTATTATTATTATTATTATTATTGTTCTTATTATTATTGTTATTACTATTATTGTTGTTGTTGTTGTTGTTGTTATTATTGTTGTTGTATTATTGTTATTTATAATTTGTACAATTAACCTCCTTGTGGTTCGACCACGGTCTTGTCAGGTTATTTATTACTTCGACACTCCTGCACTTGAGAGAAGATATCAATCTTTTAGTCGTGTCAGCAACCTCCCCTCCTTTTTTTTTTTTTATCTTATATTCACTTTGTTTTTTTTTGTTTTTTATTTTTTTGTTAATTTTATCATTCAATATTGTATTTGTATTTTTTTTTCAATTTAATCCTTCAATATTTTATTATTTTTGAATTGATATTTATAATTTACTTTCTATGAAGTTATTACAATTTAAAATAGACGTTTAATATTTAGTTTGTGTTTGATTTTGTGAGTATTTATTTTTGTTATTATAATTATATAAAAAATAATTTAATATAAAAATTTATTAAATCCAGTAAAATTAATAATTTAAGTCGTGTGTTTGATGGGTTATATCACGAACCAGGATATAATATATTATTATTTTAATATTAAAAAAATATTTTCATGAAATTTTATTAAAATCAAATCATGTTTTTTATTTATTGTTTAAGTTGTATTTAAGCTTATTAAGTGGGATCAATTAAGTAAAAATAATTTTATATAGTTTACTTTAAAATTTATGCCAAATAAAAAAAGATAGATAGATAGATTTTAAGGTTGTCCCTACCCTAATCCAGTGTAATAAGAATACCATGTAATTTGTTATGAATTAATATTGTTTTACGTACAATCCACATGTAGCCAGAAATAGACTAGCCGGGCCACAACATAAGTAATTAAGGGGCAAAACCGACATTAAACCACGTAACAAGGGGCAAATCCAGTCATTTCATCTTCCACGCCGCTCGCTCAAGCAAAATCTCTTCGACGCCAACCAAAAATTGCGCAGCCCAAAAGCCAACGCCACCTCCACGGGTCCACCAACACCAAACAATTTTTAAATTTCTTTTCATCTGAATATATCAAAATCTCCCTTCCAATAAAAATGAAACCACCAAATTCTTAGTTTTGGTACCAGCTGAATTTAACTTCGAAATATTGGGTTTTGAGTGAGGTTGTTTCTTACTTATGGTAATGGAGATTGCATTTGAGTCATCAATTTTGGGCCGACCCATATTCAGTTCGGGCACCAAAACCTCTTCTTTCTTGCATTACAATCGGGTTTCGAAGATACCCTTTAAGGTTTCCCAAAAGAGTTATCAATACCCACCTCGTATTTCATCAAAACTTACCGATTTTAGACCTTACTGTAGTTCAATTTTGCCAAGAAATCGTTCAAAATCATCTCGCAATGTTAGCACTGATCTGGGTACTGATCAAAATGTGAACTTGGAGTTAATAAAAATGTTGTTGAAAAGGGGTGTTGTTTTTGGTGCAATGGTTTGTGGGGTTTTGGTCTTTGGGTGCAGGAGGGTGCTTGCATCTGAGGGTGTGGTTAATGCGGGGTACGGAGTTATTGGGCAGAGTATATTGTTGTTGAGGACCGCTTGGCCTAAAGTCTCGCAGCTCCTTAGAGTTTTTAAAGAGCAAGGTTTGATATTGGCTGCGCTTTTGGGACTGTCTGCCTTTTTTTCCATGGCTGAGACTTCCATAACCACGTTATGGCCATGGAAGGTATGCATTTCTAGCTCAATAACTTGATTGGTTTTTGATGTTTAGAATTGTTATCGATGTTAATTGGATGATTTCTATGTTTAAACTGTGCGTTTGTGTTTTGTTATGAGAACAAGTCCTATCACGGTAAAGACACGGAAAATGAAATGATGGCCTTAAGAATGAATTTTACATAAACTTCTTGCATGATAAATGTAACAATTGGTTTAAATAAGCATCAAGTGATTTGTTTGTTATAAGAAGAGTAGCTGCCACATCAGTTTCTGAGATTTTTTTTGTGAGTAGCCTTGCTTGAAAAACATGTATGGTTTTGCTGAAGAGCTTATAAAAATTAGAAGAAATGATCAGGCTGATTCTTATGACCTCATTTACCGAGTTAATTTATTTTGGTTTATGGAGGGCAGTTTTTGTATTGCCTCTATTGTGTGGCCAAAATAAGAAGGGATGTCACTAAGAAGTCTTAGAAAGTGATATAGATGGCAAATATAGCCACTTTTATGATTAACTTATCATGCCTACCATCTGTTAGGACGTAGGGGTGTTTGACATCTTGTTGAAGTGAAGAGAGAATCAAGGTTTTCATAGATATAATGGCAAATATAATATTCTGTCCATGTCTATCCTGACTCAAAATTTGAAAGTATTGTCACTTTGCATCATTTATCGAACAATATTCTTGATGAACATGATGATTATCAATAGATTGCAACACCCAAGATAGAGTTTACATTAATCAAATCTATTAGTAGCAATTGACATGTACTTTATATTCAAATTGTAATTCTATCCTGCACTTCTAATTGAAATCCTGTGCTACCATTTTCCATTTACTAGAGGTCTTATATACTAATATCTTTTGTAGTTTCTTACGTTAAGAAATTATGCTGGCTTTTTATGACCAAGTACACCACCTTTCTCTCACTGTTACAGGTGTGAACAATAATTTTTTAATCTAATTGGTCCTCTGACATAAATCTATCAGGTGCGTGAGTTGGCTGAAAAAGAGTCTGATGACGGGGTCTTCAAAATGCTCCGCAGTGATGTTACTCGGTTTCTGACGACTATTCTTATCGGCACAACGTACTACCATTCTAACCATTATTATCATGGCTAGTTCCAGCTATTCTCTTCATGTTGACAAAAAAAAAAATTATAATTCTTATTCAAGTCTATTTATGCTATCAGTGTCGTTAATATTGGAGCAACTGCATTGGTAACGGAGGCAGCCACAGCTATATTTGGTGAAGCTGGTATTAGTGCAGCCACCGGAGTAATGACTGTATGTATAAATCCCCCCACACGCCCCCCCCCCCCCCCCCCCCCCCCCCGCACACATGCACACACACACACTCATGTCAATTAGAGTATCTACTGGCCCACCATAATTTTACTTGGTAAGTGGAGTGATGGTGCATAAATTAAATGTATAAGAGACTTTGCTATGTCTAAGGGTGCTTCTGCACTGTTCTATGCTTGTTTATGCTCTCAGCACATGTTATTTAATCTTTATTATTAAAACTATAGTTTAAAAGAGTGAATGACTTGTTGAAAGGAAATTACAAGTTTAATTTAGTGGAATGCTAATAAGATATTGAAGGTTTGATGAAGTGATTGGTATTTAGCTTGTTCTTGTAGTTCAACAATATTCGAAGGCATATACACTTGTGCATTGCAAAAATTTCCATTAATCTGTTTTTTTTTCCTTCTCCCCCTCCTCTTAATGTCTCTAGGTTGCCATATTGCTTCTTACTGAGATCACTCCAAAAAGTATAGCTGTACACAATGCCACTGAGGTTGCTAGGTTTGTGGTAAGTGAGCTTATACTATCTTGCTGGAACCTTTCCTACTCTCTTTTCAATTCCTTGCTTTGTGGAGCTATGCAGCTGTTATTTTCTTCAGCTGATCTCACTGCTATTTTTTTTCAAGTGTCTCTGGCTAATGTTGTTTGTAATGCCTCTAGGTTAGGCCAGTGGCGTGGCTTTCTTTAGTATTATATCCTGTTGGAAGAGTTGTCACATATCTGTCAATGGGAATGCTGAAGATGCTTGGTTTAAAAGGAAGAAGGTGAAAATATAATAACCTTATTTTTTCTTTTTTTTGTAACTTCCAATTCTTGCATGTTGCCATCATTGTATTTTTGATTGCTCTGCTACATTTACCTTGCATTATGCGATTTTTGACAAGTTTCATATTTTTCTTTTCAGTTTTTGACTTTTTAACTTAACAACCTAAATGATGTTAACTTCCATTTTAAAGCGAACAGTATTGATAATTCTCATTGTTAGGCATTCTTCTACATTTACAATTGACATTTCATTATCATGTAGAAAGTCAACATATGTTTTTTTTTTTTCATTTCATTCCTTAGAATGTTTACAATTGCGATATTTTATCCCTTTTGTGATTCAAAATGTTATATAATGGTATTTTCCTCTTTTTATCCTGAAACAAAATTCTAAGAATCTAATTGTTCTGGTCATTTACCCTTTTTGGAGTCTGTCACTTTCTCTTGTTTTTCAGTTCAATCATTTACCCTTTTTAGAGTCTGTCACCTCCTCTTTATTTTCAGTTCAATGGTCAGTTTATAAATCCTAGACCATTACATGTTTATCTTCTCTTTCTATTTTCCTCTTATAATGTTATGGTTTTTCCTTCAGATTTCTTTTTAATGGATTTTTAGTTAGCATTTCCTCATTTCTTCTCACCTTTTTTGTTTTCTTTTCTTTTTTTAATCAGCGAACCATATGTTACAGAAGATGAGTTGAAGCTGATGTTGCGAGGGGCAGAATTGAGTGGGGCAATTGAGGAGGAGGAACAGGTAATGCAGTGGCTAACTGTGGTTTTATTTCTATGGGTGATTTGAGGGAGCAATTACTATTTTGTTATGATGGAGCTGTACATTAATAAAATTTTGAGATTTAGTGAGAAATAGTGAATCATAGATGACATTAACAGTTACAGGCTCTTTGATGGTAAATTTTCATTAATAAAGTAGCACTAATTATTTTCGAATTAAATTCTAGGTATATGACAATTTCTTTGCATGAAAGATACAATCAGATCTGAATAGAAAGATTTTTCTATTGTATTGAAGTTCGTCAATGGATAGTACTTCCACTTCTGCCTGATAGCTGCCTGAATTTTTCCATTTTGCTGAAAACTGACTGAAATAAGAGTGTGTTATGACTATCATTTCAGAAAGTCTCCCTAGGAACCCATTAAAATGGTTGGATTCTGCAGTTAACAAGCTCATTGTTTTGTTTTAACACAGGATATGATTGAGAATGTGCTAGAGATTAAGGATACACATGTTAGAGAGGTCATGACACCTCTTGTTGATGTAGTTGCAATTGATGCTAGCGGGACTCTTGTGGATTTTCATGAGTTGTGGGTGACTCATCAATATTCAAGGTAAAAATCTGAATACTTGCAGTAAGTTATTTGTTTTTTCAGCATGCTAAAAGTTTCATGGACTTATTTTGTACTTTGTAGGGTGCCAGTTTTTGAGCAGCGCGTGGATAATATTGTGGGTATTGCCTATGCAATGGATCTGCTGGATTATGTTCAGAAGGTGATGCGATTTGCTCCCATTCCTCCCACTTTAAAAGCATTGTCACTTTGTTTATTTATTGTATCTAAAAATCTCATGGTGTTCAGAACTATAATCTGTTTGATTTTGAAGGGTGAGCTGCTAGAAAGGACAACAGTGGGAGACATGGCTCACAAACCTACATATTTTGTGCCTGGTAATTATTGAGTTGCATGTCTATTTATGGTTGATCGGTGAAATTCTTAATTATATGCTTTGTGCATGATTGCTTCTCTACTTCGCTATATTAGGATTGGGTGACGCAGCAAATAACATGGATAAAAGCTAGGGTTCTCAAGCTTTAAGGTTATAGCCCTAAATACTATAGAGGAATAGAGAAAATATTTGGTATTTTATAAAAAGTTTGAATGGTCTAAATGTTCAAAAAAATAAACTAGATATTCCTATTTATCCTAGTTCTAGATCTAAAATCCTTTATAGGAAAGAATTTCTAATTAAAACTTACCTAACTAGTAGAATTCATCTAGCATTAGGATTTCTAACTAGTGAAATACTAATTAAATTAAAAGTCCTAATCTAAATAGGAAAAATAATCCAAATACAATAAGATAAGTAAAGACAATCCTGCACAATAACTTTTAAGCTTTATTTGAAGACCTTTTTGATATCTAATCATCATGAAATTTTAACCTAATAGAAAACAGGACCATTCAAATCTGTTGTCAAAATTTAGCTTGATCCAATAGTTGGATTAAAAAATATACTTGCTTTACCAAACTGCATCTTGGACTCTTAACCATCAATGAAATAATGCAATAAACATTATTAGGCTTGCAATGTTGAATAAAGTTACCTATGTCAATCTTGAGTTATCTATTGAGTTATCTATATACTTCTGAAAAACTCACCCTCAAGTTATCTATCAAGAATCAAACTCTTTCACTCTAGAGGAACAAATATTTTGAATATAGCATTGTAGCCAACATATTTATAAAGTAGCATGTCTTTGACTTGTGAACTTCATAATTTAATTTATGGTGTGTACATGCTAAAGAAAAATTCATAATTAATGTTATACTTTTCATTCCTATAACATCCACTTGGAGTTCATTCACACATTCTTTTTCTTCAAACTTGATTAACATCTAATAATTAAACCTTTGAATATAAAGAAAGTTCAAGATAATCTTTCATAATATCTTTAGGAGAATTATCATAAATTACCATGTCCTTATTTGTAAGATCTTCATTCATGATTGAAGATCATTGTTTGCCATTGTCTTCTCCAATTTAAGGTCAAAAGTTTGAAATTGTCATCATCTATTTTGGTCATGTTATCTTCAACATGATTAGATAACATGATTATATAACTTTGAAAGTTTGGTGATTTGAAATGTTTCTTTCACCAAACTCCTCCACATAGACAAGTGGTTGTTTAGGTGTAATTTTAGGAATAAGTCCAAGGTAAGGTTGGCCCCGAGATATATCTCCAAGCACATTCTTCTCCTCTAGGATTCCTATTTGTGTCTTCCTTTAGCCAAATTAGATCTGTTATGGCTTGATCCAAGTGATCAAATCTCTGCTCCTAGTGGTCTAGTTTTTGCTTATAAGCCTACACACCACCCTAGAAGGCCTCCACTCATACATTGCGGAATGAGTTGCTACCTCTTCGTCCATCAAAGAGGCCAATCTATTTTGATATCAATATATGTGGCAAATTACGTGATAAAAGCTAAGGTTATCAAGCTTTAAGGTTACAACCTTAATCTCAAATATTTTATTGAAAGTTTGAATAGTCTTAATGTTATAAAAAATAAACTAGACATTCCTATTTTTACTAGTTCTAGACAAAATCCTTTACAGGAAGTGATTTCTAATTAAAACTTGCGTAACTAATAGAATATATCCAATATTAAGATTCATAACTAGTAAAATACTAGTTAAATTAAAAGTCCTAATCTAAATAGGAAAAATAAATTCAAATACAATAAGGTAAATAAAAACAATCGCGCATAGTAATTTTCGAGCCTTATATGAAGACCTTTCTGATTTCCTATCATTATGGAATTTTAACCCAATTGAAAATAAGGCCTTCAAAATATTGTCAAAACTTTATCTTGATTCAACAGTTAAATTAACTTATGCTTATTTTACTAAATTGCATTCTGATCACTTTTTAAACTTCTCAAAACCTAAAAACCTTAACTATTAATGAAGTAATGCAATTAACATTATTAGGCTAAGAATATTGAAAAAAGTTCACTGATAAATAATGAGGTTCTGACTTGCTAATTAATAAGCCTAATCACAAGAGATGTTTGGGCCTAAAAAAAAAGGACAAGTCTAGGCGATCAATTATACTTTTGCTCAATGCTTTTTTTCCCACTCAGGTCTAGTTTTTAATTATTAATATGGCCCAACAATTCTTTTGATTTTTAAACCTTATTTATTTTTGGATTATTATTCTAAATTATTTGAAATACTAACGTTCCTTATATCCTTTCATTTATTTGAGATGAAAAACCACTTTTGTGTTTGAAGTTTTCTTTCTTTATCCTATTTTATCATAATGTGTGTCCTTGAAGAATTGAAAAGATGTTCCAAGTGTACTATGATCTGAACTAATATGGTATATAAGCATACCCTCTAACATACTTTAAATTAATCCAAGTGCGCATCCAATCCCCAAACCCTGTACCATGATCCAAATGTTCCATGTTTCTGGTAAATATGCAAATTGCTAGTTTTTTTTTTTTTTTGCTACAGGAAGACTGCCTTGATATTTCAATTTGCTGTGATGAGTCCATGATCGAGTTTTTGGTATCTCATTGCTAAGAGATGCTGGCTTCTCCCATAGGTTCTTTATTTCTACATGCCATATTTTTTTATATTGGCTCGTACTTGCAACTTGATAGGCCTTATTAAAAGCAACTCTAGAGGTCTGGAAGTGACCTTGATGAGAAGAAAAGGATATTGAATGGCCAAGAGAAGAATGATCAATTTAACTTAAGTTGGTCACAAATTGGCTAATTTTATCCTTGATCTCTGCTGTCAATAGGTTCAACTAGTTATGAGATGATATGGCATTGGAATGTATAATTTCTTCCTAGCTTTGTTGCACTCTGGTTTGTTTTATATGGCAATTTGGTTCCTTTACACTGGATAGGGACCCAGAAACGAAAAAGAAAAATGTGTTAGAAAACAGTCAAAGATGGAATTTTTTTTGCTAAGACGCTGACTTAGGCAAGGACAGTATTTGCACTTGCATCAAAAGAATCAGAAGCTGATAAATCCAAGTATTGAAGCGCTATCAAATATATCCCCAGTGCATCTTTTAATCTGATTCTAATCAATAAGTTTATTATGCATCTCTAGTTTTTATTGAAGATGTCAATATTCTTATATATTAGCATCAAATTGCTCTAAATATTGCTTGGCAGGTCTAATTTCAATTCACAACATCTATAGTTAACAGGTCTACTGATTATGTCAGCCTGTATTATCAGTGTTTGCATATGACCGTTTAGCTTCTAAATCCTTGTTTTGCCTTGAAAAAAGTACTGTTGGTTTTTTTTTTTTTCCAGTATATTGTTGTGATCTGAAGGATTATCAAATATTATAAAATACCACTGAAAGGTCACTCTGATGTCTTTATTTAAGTATTGCTTACATCTGTTTTGCAGGTTTGACTTTTAAGCTTTACTGAATACAATTATGCTGACCTATATTGTACTTACAATTATGTTATTCATTTTGCAGATTCAATGTCAGTCTGGAATCTTCTTAGAGAGTTCCGCATCAGAAAGGTCCACATGGCTGTTGTTCTTAATGAATATGGTGGAACAGTAGGAGTATGTACAAAACCTCAAGTCTCTATTCTGTTTAATTTTACAAAGTCTCTTGCCTTTGGGTGTTTAAAAGGATTGCATGGCCACTAATTATTTAGAAAACACAATGTGCTCATTCAGGCTAGCTATTCATCGTAATCCTTTCTTCGCATGATAAATGGCCACATGTTAGAAAACACATTTTAAAATATTCACAATTTATAATTATAATACAAATTAGAAATATTTTTTTTTTCTCAGCTTGTATATGATATAAAATGGGGCATTTGTTTTGCATATAATATTTTCTATTCATAAAATGTTCTACATGTAAAATGTTTTTCACTAACAAATTTTAATGTGTTTGGTAAGCAATGATGTGAAAAGTACGATGTTACAATAATAAAAGAGAATTTCTGAATTGTTTTCTTGAGCTCTTTCACTAAGAGAATTACAATACATACATACATTCATATATATATATATATATATATCAAGAATGATCAAATCCCTTAATTCAAGGTCTAATATAGTAAACATAATCAGATCCCATAATCCTAGGCCTATTATAGGAAGGAATACAGCAAGAATATATAGAACAATAATGAAAATTTTAGAGAGATAATCAAAGGATATACAGCTATGAAAGAAACTAAATAAGAAAAGAAGAATATATTGACACGATGGTGGTGATGATGGCGGGTTAATGGTGGTGGTGAAGGTTTTGGTGATAGTGATAGTAACGATGATGAATGTGGGATGGGGGTGGTAGATGATATCATGAGTTAGATTACTATCTATAAAATATTCTTTCAAAACTTTGAGTATTTTTTAACAAATGAATGAAGTTATAGGTTGAACATAAAATATTTTGTGATGACCAAATTTCTTGTAAATATTTAACGCAAAACAAACATAACAAAATTAGAAAAACTAGAAAAACATTTTCTTGTAAAAAATTTTATGCAAAAGAAACATCCCCTAAAAAATAATTTTTTAAATTTTAAATTGTGTTTTTTAACATGTAATGACCACTCATTTGGGACTTAGGGAGTAATTATTAGGTTCTTTATATGGTAATTTTTCTTTTGGTAGAATACAGGGCTGTAGGTCCAAAAACATTAAAGATTGCATAGATACTAGATTGTATGTGGTAATTTGAAAGTTATAATTTTGAGGGATTCTTTATGAAATACAAGAAGCTGCAATTTTGGTCCCAATTCTTTCAGGAATTTGATTTTTGAGGGGTATATATGCTAGGAGAAATATGCTTTCATGCTTATGGCCCCAAATAACTGAACAAGAAACAACTTGGAACTAGCAAGGTTATTCAAATAGCACATGCTCTCTCTCTCTCTCTCTCTCTTTGTTTTTGGGGTTGGGGTATATCCAAACTTATGACAGGCATTTGTTGATCCTTTTGAACATTGAAATACCATATCATAGTCAAATCAAAATGCACAATGCTAGAAAACCAAATGAATCTTGATCCATGAGAAGCAATGAAAGTCACTAATCTGGTCATATTTTCAACCTGAGTATTTTTTAAGACATGGTTTGAAATGTCTGTTAAACATGGTGAACTATACACATTAGCTCTTCTTTAGTTGAACACCCAACTGAACTCTCACATCTTTTGTTTATTTCCTGTTTGTTGAAGTTTCAAATATATGTAATGCTCGATATGCTCATAATGTATTCAATTTGATGTCAGTATAATACTAGTTTACTCTTTTTGGTTGAACAAAGCAGATCGTAACCCTGGAAGATGTTGTCGAAGAGATTGTAGGTGAAATTTTCGACGAAAATGATTCAAAAGTAAGCTGAAAATTAAAAAAAAAATGCATCTTTAATAACTTCCTATAACATGTTCATTTCTTTTTCTCAGTGGTTGTGTTCATGTTTTTTATAGATAGATTTCCTTGTGAGATCAGAAATTTATTGTAACATTATTGGAATGGCCGCTTAAATTTGGTATAATTCTTTTCTGTGTAGTTTAATTTTACTTTGATGGCTCAAATAGAGAAGAGTTAGTTCTGTTGATATATGTTCTGTCTTTGTTAGCTGTTTTCTGTGCTATCTATTCTAGGGCCTGGATCTCCTCTCACTGAGAGCTTCTAATAAGGCCTAAAATTAACATCTGCTAGATGTTTCCTGTCTAACTTTGTAGTTTACAACATAGAGTTGTGCAGCAAGAGTAACATTCCCCCTTTTCAGCCTTTAATGGTTGAATTATGCCCAAAATTGTTCTTTTCCTGGAATGCTGATTAATGAATTGCACAGGGCATATAAATAAACAAGCAAGCAAATAAATAAAACGCAAGCTACCAGTGAGCAGATAAAACAAAACCATCTTTCTTTTATTTTGTGAAAATCATAATGGTCCTGGAAGAAATATTTCTTGTCTTGATTTGTTGACGATACATGGCAACCTGCATTCCTTGTAAATGAGTGCCTTCTGGATGTTTCATCAGATTCTATGCATATTCAAAACTTGACTGCTTAGAAACGGGGAAAAGTTACCAATACAATTATGTGCTGATGTTAGGAAGTTTTGATATGAGCCCCAATGCAACAGTTCTAGTGGACTTTTTATGGATCTGTCTGTAAACTGAAGATTTCTTGTGGAGATTGTGATGTGTATTAAAGCTGTCTTTGGCTGTGATGATTTAGTTTATGCGTGCGCGCAAGAAGTATCACAGTAATTCATAGGTTTAGTGTACTGGCATCACCTGCAATTTACCAGTACTAGGTTGAGCATTGCCCTGCTATGGACTGATTTATTCTACATCCCAGGGTGTATCTACTGGTAATCTGAGCATTAGATTTACTGTTACCAGTTACTGAAACATAATTTTGATAATTGAAGTCAAAGGTAGATTTCTTGTATGGCAAATAAAGTATGAGGTGTTATGATGATAAATAAATAAAATTCAATGCAGTTTTGATCTGAATACATGTCATTATAATGTAGTTGCAGTCACCATCAATCTACTTAACTATGAGGTTGATATTATTCTCATGATCCAGCACAATAAGAAATGGTAGATAATTTCAGAAACTGAAGATACCAGTAGCACTTCTGTAGGCATCTATGATTGGTACCGGTGTGAAGGCCGATATTTTGCACCTTATTTTACTGATGTACTGTCTCTTGTTTGGCAGGAAGAGATTGAGAAGAAAACTGGCTACATTGTGATGCGAGCAGAGGGAATATACGATGTTGATGCAAACACATCTATTGATCAACTCTCTGAGGATCTAAATGTCAAAATGCCAGAGGTATAATTTAATTGTTGGTTTGAGATTGAGCAGTAGTAGTACATTATTATGTTAACGTTTAAGTACCTAAAGAAATGATGCCTGGTATGCTATGGAAGCACAAATACTTCATAATCTCTCCTTGATCATATGAGGCTTATCCTTGTGCTTAAACTTACCTGCTAAAATTTGATGTGTCTTACACACACACACACACACTTGGTGTTTGGATATTCAGATATACTTGGTGTGAATGCTTGGAGATATACTTAGGATATGCCCGATATATTCCAAGCATTTCGTGTTGCATGTAATTTGATTTTTTTTTTTTATCAGCTAACAGTTGGAAAGGGTAGGCATTTGTTAATTATTATTTTTTTTGATATCTACATTTTCTTTGTTGGAGATTCATATTATTTGAAGGTAATTTGAAAAGGCTTAGTAACTAGCATTGATTTTATGCAACTATCATAGTGGTAGCAGAATGTTTTAGTTTTCTATTACCATCTTGAATTTTCCATGATAGAACTTCCAGAAAGATGAGAATTGATATCCACATTCCACTCTAACTTCTTGCAATATAGTATATTTCCTTATCTTATTTGTAAAATATATTTTACTTGTCAATAATCTTCATCTATGCATGATTTGTTATTTAGTTGTCAAATTAATTATGTTAGTGTATGCATAATGTTTTTGAACAAGAATGTATTCCCGTTCTATGATCCCATATTTAGAATTTCCATAATCATAACTGGTATGTAGATTACTTTAGAGCTCATGTCATGAGAAAATATAGTACAGTATGAAAGTGGCATTGCTTGAATGATCTCCCAAATAGAAAATGAAATTGTTATCTGAAGGATGTATCCCATTGTATTATATACTTATCTCCTATAATTTGTAGAATTAATACCATATACAATTTCTAGGATTAATGACTGGTATACTGAGCATTGCCTAATAGCTCATGTCATGAAAAGGCTAGTACTGTAAAAAATGTGTCATTGCTTGAATGATCTTTCAATTAGAAAATAAATAGTGTCTGTTTAACTCAGGAAAAAGAGCCCTAGCCTGCAACTTTTACAGGGTGGAAATCTATAGCTGTCGCTGTTTTCTTGGCTTGTTACCTATGAATACCTGCTCTATATTTGTTTGGAAATGTAGTCTATTGTATGAGATCTTGACCACTTATCAGACATAATCCAGTTTTGTCTACTGGTTACAATTTCTCTGCAGCATGATGCCCATGGTTTATTCATGAGAGCTTGATATGTTTTAGGAGATCTCTTAGCTTTATTGTTGAAATGATAATATTACTAGATTGTATGTTCTAAACAAGCGTTCATTAATTCATAAATCTGGGTTTTTATTTATCTTCTCTTTCTTTTCTGCAGGGCCATCAGTACGAGACAGTTTCGGGTTTTATATGTGAGGCATTTGGATATATCCCAAGAACAGGCGAGACCATTAAAGTGGTGCTTGAAAAGGAAACTCAAGAAGATGTGGATGAGCATACTGAGGGCAAGTCTGACAGACAAGAACTAAAGGAAAAGCATCAAATATATAAACTTGAGGTCAGATTTGGATTCCATGCAACTTGTCTTTTCTGTGAAAGCTACAGTGCATAAATTAGTGTTTATAGATTTATTTGTTGTATGCATCAAATAACGATTCAATTTCTTATTTTAATGTATAAAAAGTTGTTGGCAGCAACTACTGCTTTTGTAGCTTTTCAACTTAAGCTTATTCCACCTGATCAAGTTTGTTAGCTATCTTGCATTGTGAACCCTCCACTCTAGCTTTTAGCATAAATGCTTGACATAATCTCTCTTACAACAGGCTTATCCCTTGTTGTTATTGAATATCGTTTTCTGGTTTTACAAGTGTCACAGCGAGATTCAAAATTGATATCCAGAATTAAAAAAAGAAAACCTAACAATCTCTAGAGATGACATTTCCTCTTACTGCTGCAATTCGAGTTGCTTGCTATATGAAAGCTACTCGACAATGCTGGATGGGAGTTCATAATTGTTACAGAAAAATCCAACTTATTTAGATAGCAATTTAAGTGTCTGCTGATCATTTTAATGTTAAATTTTGCTTGGATGAGAAATTCATGGTTTCCTTGCTGTTAGTTAAATTACTTTCTTGAATTTCATTCAATGTTTGGTATATCTGTTGGATTGATGAGGTACAGTTTTTTTTATAGTTGGACTAGAGATATACAAAATTTCCACATTTGCAGCAGCCATAATTTGTTTTTCAGGAGCTACGAATGATAGCATTTGTTAATTTTATATGTTGCTTGTTTTCTCTAAATTTGACAACATTGATGCCAACGTAGGCTATACTTTGATTAGCTGTTATATTATTTACTGAACAATACCCTTGACGTGTCCTTGTTGCAGATATTAGCTGGAAATGCCAGAAAGGTCAGTGCTGTTCGGTTTGAACGGATAAACAATGGTGAGGCACTATTGGAGGCCAACGAAGTAACTCGCCTGGTACCCAGGATCATGAAGAGAAAATGGAGCAGTGATGAAGAGTCCGATGGTAGTGATTACGATGAAGATGATGAAGATTCATTCCAGAAGAGACCAGAGCATAGTCTTTCCGATTCGAATGTAATTGCTGAACATGAAGAGGACAATGAGAGTCCCAGTGGACAGTAGTTTACATCCCTTTTTTTCCTCTCTGATTTTTACAGCTCCATGAAATGGTTTGAGAAACAGAACGAGGAAACAAGAGGGACTAACATTGTAAAATTTTTTCACAGATGAAGTGAGGTATCTACATCTGATTCATCAAAGTTGTAAGTTAGATTCATGACACTGTCTGTGGAGCATAAATTGGCCACAATTGGAGTCGTGTTGACCAGGAGATCATTATGCTCGGTCTGCATGGTTGGCTGGAAGGAAAGAGAGGCTTGGATTGGCTGCCTAGGTGGAATGGTTAACTCAGAGTGTAACAACTTTGATGACTCATAGGCAATGGCTGACTGGACATGGTCTGCTTCGGAGAACAACTTTAAGAGTTCCCTCTGCTGCCTCATTTCCTTAGCTCTCTCTAACTGTCTGAATCTCTCCTGCAATAGAGCAATTGAGGAATGAATGATGGCGGGATCACAGCTTTGCCTGCCCATTGAAGGCTAACTAGTAATCTTTTGATGAGAAAGTGCTGTTGTGAGGTCGTGGGAATTTTCTAATCCTATTTATAGCGCGCGCGTGTGTGTGTGTGTGTTTTTTTTAACATGAGCCTATAAAAGAAATTCTTACTGACGTAGAAGGAGTAGCAGCGTCGGCAGTTGAGCTACAAAGTCCAACAAGACAGTGCTATGTGGCTAACCTAAGAAGTCTGGATTGGTAGAGTTGAAAGGTGGCAAAAGCACTTCTTGTGGAGAAAGTGCTGGGAAAAAAATCCAAATGATGATGGATTGTAGTCGTTGGAAAGGCTTTTGTAGTGGGAATAAAAGGGTGGGTGATACAGTGTCGGCTTGCCTCGACGAGAGTTGCTATGGCTTTGGAGAAAATGCCGCCTCCTTTGGGGGGATCTTTGTAGCTTTGAACATTCTGTTTTCAACTTTTTGAGGTGCAGAAGGAAAGTGAAAGCACAGGACAGTGTTAGCCGCATGTAATAGCTTTTGACGTTAATGCTATCTTGATTGAAGCCTTTTATTGGAAGGAGCGAAAGTAGACCCCCCGAGAGCGGCATGCAAAACCTCAATTTCGAGTTTTTTTTTTTAAAAAAAAAACAAAAATAATAATTAAAAGATAGCATATTGATGGGTTGCCTTCTTTCATAGCGTAGATTGTGATAACGTAACCACAATATGTTTTCAATAATATATATATAAAATCAATTCTCTGTAATTGGCTTTTTTTAAAATAAAATTAGTTATCAAAACAACTGATTATAATATTTTATTCTCATTTTTTTTATAATTATTAATTTCAATATGACTAAATTAATAATTATTGAGAATCAAATGGTATTAATAAATAAGATATTTTTATTTGTAGAGAATAAATATTATTTAAAGTCTTAAATTAAACTAAAAAAATATATATTTCAATAGGTTACAATGTTTCCAATAAAGTAACTTATTAAATAGTATTATTTATAATCTACGTGGTTGTATTGTTTTTAACCACGCAACTCATTAACCATGTTATTTCAGTAATTAATTTTTTAACTGTGTCAAAAAAATAAAAATTAACCTGTGGTTACTTTAAAAAAATCTCCTCCGTTTCTGTAATTCTCCCTATTTCTGTCTTGTCTTGTTGGATCCTTTTGCATAATAATCAAACCGACCCGTATTTCCAGTTTTGAACTCATTATTGGATATGTGGGCTCGTTGTTTCAGGAATAGCCCGCTTTTTAGCCTGTAGCTAGGGAGACCACTTTCCTTTGCACTCCGTTTATTCGAGTTATTTTTATTTAAAAATATATTAAAATTATTTTAATATTAAAAAATTAAAAAATTAAAAAAATAATAATTTAAAGCTAGAAAAAAAAAAACAAAACACAGTCGGATTAAATTGGTTGTTTTAGATGGAAATGTGGGATTTCTATCCAATGTTTCAAGGCCAAATATAGGGAGTAACCTTTGGTATTACTTGCTCTGCCTTTAATTTTACAAAAGTCTATTATAGTATTAATTATTCTTTCCACTTCCCCTACTGATGCAGTGTTAAAATCACTGAATTGCTATGATTATAATATTGCAATTTTTGTACACCATGCTTTCTTTCACCTGGTTTTTGCTCCTTCTCCTCCATATTCATCATCATCATCGAGCAAGATAAGCTCCCAACAGTCATCCACTTTCAAAGGAGCTTAGAAAGCTCAGGATGATGAGCTAACCATCTATGCGCAGAACAGATAAATCATTCAACTGATGTATTATTTGTTTGTTTAGTAGTTTGATTTTTTTTAAATATAACAATTATTTTGACTAAGAATTTGATCTGCAATTCATGATCATGACCCATAAGTACACATTGATGAACTCCTCTTACACCGCCATCTGCACGATCTACAAGTGCTATAATGAATAAGTAAAACTAGACATTGAAGCTCCATGAGATCGTACAGAAGTCTACAAGGAAGAGATACAATGAAAGGAGCAACTTTAAGAAAAATCTATTTTGAAAAAGAAATCATAAGTCTCTTAATCGATTTCCTAGAAGAAAAAGTTATTGATACGTTCATTTTTAAAAGGAAAATGACTTTATCGAAATTTTAACTGACAAATAATTTCATCTTTTGAATTTTTTTTTCAAAAAAATTCAATTTATTTTGTACTCTTTAAAATATCTTTTTAAATAAAAAATATACATTTAATACTAATTACCCTACCTTCTATGAGAGAATTCACTAGAGTGGGGTTTGTTGGTATTATTATATTGAGTTGTTTTTTTTAATTAATATGGTTGTTTGGTTAGTTTGCGTGTGATTTAATTAATTTTATAAATTTTAAAATTAATAATTATATAAATTTTAATAACTCTCAAATTTATTTAACTTGAACCGGAGTACATTCAGCACTAGTATATGTGTTGTTTTCATCGTGTTATGTTTAGAGTTGTGCTACACTAGGCTAGGTCTTCTAGTATTGTTTTTTAGGGTAAAAATAGTGTTAGTAACTGGTTATAGTTATTGTGTTGTGATTGAAAATATTTAAAATAGCTAAATAGTATTTGGTTAAATTATATTTATGTGCTTGTGAGATATAAAATGATAAGTAAGGACAATAGCATACAAAAAATATTTTAATAAAAATATTTTATTCATATTAAATGATTGGAAAGAGTTACCTCAAATATTCTATGTTTTGAGCATCGTAACACTTTCCTTCAATCAGAGGCGAAACTAGGGGAGGCAAGCCAAATATTTTGAATTTTTTATTATTTAGTATTTAAATGTGTAATATATAATATTTTTTATTTTAAATAAAAAGGTTATTTAATAATATAGCTTATTATATTAATTTTGGCCTCCTTGTAAACTACTATCATCTCCACCCCTGCCCTCAATAGTTTTTTTAAAATAAATTTCAATCTAAATGCTAAGCAAGAATTCTACGAACTCAGTTAATAAAAATATATTATTTCCTCTCCTTTTGTTTATAATTTTTGTGATTTGTTTGTTTAATCTTGTGTATGCCATTATTTCTTGTGCATGAAGGTAGTTTGTGTTTGTGGTGTGAGATTCTTTTTGGTAATGAAATTCTTGTAAGAAATAATAGTAATAAATAAATAATTAAAAAGGAAATATAAGAAAATGAATTATGCGTTCCAATTTATTATTAGATGTCATCTAATTTGTTTTTAGATGTAATATAATAATTTAAGATGGGTCACCAATCAAAGCTTATTGAGTAGGGGTGACGGCCTATTAACCAAATTAAATGGGCCGAAGACCAATTCAATAATGATCATCCTCATGGGCCCAACACACCGTCACCCCAACGTCTCTACCAAACCACTGCCCAAAACAGCTGCTCTCTCTCCCCCCTCCTGCACAACCCCTTGCCACAGCGCCAGCACGCCGAGAAAGCCAGTCCTTCAGCACACCAAGACCCAACAGAAGCAACGAGAAACTGTCCAGTAACTCAGCAGCCTCCACAACCATACACAACCCGGAAATACTCAACATAGTCCACACGCGCCTCCAACCCGCCACCCGTGTACCACACTGCCCACCCTGGTTCCAGCGTGTGCCAAAGGGTATTTCTTCCCCATGCGCATTTTACAGCTTATTTCGCATTATATATATGTGTGTGCGCGCGCGCGCGTGTTTGTATTCGTATTCATATTTGAAGTGTTGGGGTTAAAGACCGGAAGTATGATGCCTCCGGAGAATATTTGAAGTGAAATTAGGATGATATTGTTTGAATGGTTTATCCAAGACGTATCGGTGTGGTTTTGTTCTGTTTCGAATATGCATGTTTCGGCGTGATTGTGTTTTTTGCGAATATGCATGCTCTAGGCTACAAGAGCCCGATACAGAACTTTTGAACCACACAATCAAGTTCCTTCCTTTTCATGCCTACACGCCCCACGAACCATAAAAGTTTCCACACTTGCTAAAACCCTCTCCCTCATCATCTATTTTCGGAGAACACCAAACTACTCCTTTCTTTAATTACATTAGTTAATTGATTTGCAGGAGATAGCAATGAGGGAATTAGTGACGGTCCAAGTTGGAGGTTTCGCAAATTTTGTAGGCTCTCATTTCTGGAACTTCCAGGTAATCTACCTTCCTTCCTTCTTTTTTATCCTTCAACTAAAGTTTACTTTTTAGTTTACGGTGCTTAATCGTTTTTTTTTATGTTAAAAAGGATGAGTTGCTTGGATTAGCTGGGGATCCTGACAGTGATCCAGTTTTCAAAAACCAAAGTCAGTACCTCAATATGGACACTCTCTACCGCACTGGCGAAACAAACCAAGTAATTTTTTTTCCATTTAATTTCTTCTATTTTTTGCAAATTTGTGCCATTTAAATTGGTTATAGAAATATATTGGTAATGGTATTATTGCGTAAAATGTGCAGGGTGTTCAGACTTATACTCCTCGCTTACTTTCAATAGACTACCAAGGTACTTCTTAATTTTTGTTCAATATTAACAAGTAGTAGTGGTAGTAAATTTTCCTTACTGACATTTCGCTAGTGCAGTGCAGATTTCAGTTCATTCTGATGATATTTCTTTTATCAAAAATTGTAGGAGAGTTCTTTAATGTAGATAGTTTATACAGTTAGGATCTGAATTATAGATATCATTTGTGTGTTTGGGTAAGTGTTTGCCTATTGTAACTCTAATTAACAGAGAAGCTTCTGTCATCAGATCTGTAATTGGCATTGAGCAAAATTTATTTAGCGGGATTCTTTGACGTTGCAGGATCTCTTGGATCTATGAGTTCACGTGGTACGTTGTATAACGAGAGCTCATCAGCACCTTCAAATGTCTGCATGTGGTGAGACTTGTAATTTTTTATTTACAAATTAAGAATAAAATGCGTTGTCTTATAATTCCGCGTGTCTAATTAAAGACTAAATTTTTTTAATACTAATATGTTTATGTTTTGGCTAGATGGCTTTGTTGGTGATTCTGTCTTGTTTATTTTCTTTAGAAGTGGCACCTACGGCTTCAGTCGAAAACTTTATAATAAAAGTGACGTTATTAAATTTGCATTATGTTCAACTAGGATGTCTGTCACGGGAATTTTTATTAACCACTGTTCCTTCTGTACTGTGAATTGTTTGTTAACAAGTTGAGTTGGTAATCAAATGAGATTGCATAACTTTATTTCCGTTATGATCTCTTTGTGCAGTGACCATCACTCAAATGCAAGTGAAGTGAACTTCAAAATTCTGATTGGTATTAATATGCTTATATTTTATGCACCGTTTACTCTCAGTCCTACTGGAATGAGAAATGCATTCTTTGTCTTATCATCAGGTTTGTTGAAGATTAAGATTCAAAATGATTATTTCATCATAAAGATCCTTTCAAGTAGAATATAGATCTACTGTCCCTCAATTAGGAGCTAGTTTTAACCAAGGATTAAGTACTTTTAAGAAATGTGTTGAAGCTAGTTCAGATGCTTCTTTGCTGTTTTTTTTATAATTGAAGTTGCATCCCCTTTAGGGTTTCTCCTTCTTTCTTTCTTATTCTTTCTTCCCCCC
>NW_011500101.1:246400-258804 GCF_000495115.2 Populus euphratica
ATTTATACTCCCCCCTATTTTTTTTTTCTTTTTTTTTCTTCTCCCCCCCCCCCCCCCCCCCCCTAAGTTTATTGTTCTTAACACTCGTCAGAGGAGAAGGGCTAAAATTTTAGTTAGTTGCTGTTGGGAAACTTTTAAATTTTGGAAAAACTATGTGAATTGCCAAGCCATTTATTGCCTGTGATTTCTACTGTGAGAGTTTTAGAACATTTGTTTATCTAAGGATATCATGCAGGACTAGTAATGTTTCAACTCATGCATCTGAGCCTTTAAAGAAGAATTTGTTCTTGCAAAGTTTGTACGAGGAAGAGCTGGAGAACTTGAGGCTCTCACAAGGTATAAGCAATGGGAAGAATGATAATCCAAGAGAAATACAAAATCAGGACATAGTTGATTGTTTAGAAAGTGATGTTCAGTATTGGACAGATTTCTCAAAAGTACACTACCATCCCCAAAGTTTATACGAGTTAAATGGATTATGGATGAATAATGTGGAATTTGATAATTATGGAATTGGAAGGGATATTTTTTCTGGGGGTCTACGAGGAGAAGAAATAAGTGAGAGGCTTCGGTTTTTCATAGAAGAGTGCGACCACATTCAGGTAAATTTCCTTGCAAGGAGTTTTGATCTGTATTATGTTCTTCAATTCCATCTGAACTCAAAAGTATTCTTTGTTTTTCTTACATTATTTTTGAAAAAAAATGATGTTAACATAGTTTATTGTCCTGGCTCTCGAGAAGTTTGGGATCTTCCAAAGCCTCCGCTTAAACATTAACACTGCCATACAAGTTTTGATTTGATTTATGTCACTGTGCCTTGATGCTAAATCTTTGTTTATCTTAACAGGGATTTCAATTCATTGTTGATGACTCGGGAGGTTTCTCTGCTATAGCTGCAGACTTTTTGGAGAGTATTGCGGATGAATATACAAATACACCAGTTTTACTTTATACTGTGAGGGGTCCTGGTTCTCACATGAACCTGACTAGCCAAAAACAAAAACTGTCCAGGAGCATTCACGATGCACTTTCTTTTTCAAGACTGTCATCCTTCTGTAAATTGATCGTGCCAGTTGGTTTACCCTTGCTAAGTACAAGTAAGCATAATTGTATTTACATATTCTCTTGACATTATCTATATGTGATGCTCTGTTTTGGTTTCTTTTTGATGCTTTGTTTTATATCTTGAATCTGAAGCATTATCTTTTTGAGTTATTTACTTCTGTTTTTCTGTTTTTTGGGTAATCTACTCTTGATGTTGAAGGTAAAGCTTCCATGCACCTTTGCATTAAAGATGAGATGCCTTACCACAGCAGTGCAGTGTATGCTGCTGCTCTACACTCTATTAGTGTCCCTTTCCGAATTGAGCCACTTGGACCTGCAAATTCACATAATTTTTCTGGAGCTGTGGATGTTAATGGAGTTACACAATTGTTAGCAGGGCAAGCTAGGCAAAATATGGTGACTATTCTCGATGTTTCAATGCCAGCACCTCCTATTTCTGGTATTTTTCAAGTTTTTTTTTTTTTTTTTTCCATCTCATGTCCATATTTCTGTCAATGAGTTTGGTTAATTGTTAAAGATTATAATGATGCGAACCTCGTGATCACATGGTCACGCAACCCACACGCAAAGATGCCAATTCCCGGAAAGCCAAGTAAATCAGGTTTGATAGGATTGTGACACAAAGATAACTTGTACCTAGGCACCAGCACTATTGAAAACGGAAACCCCCACCCAACGAATATTGATTCGCGAACGAGAAGTATAAGGATGACGCCACGAAGACAGTTGTTCTTTGATAAGTCGTTTTTTTAGTTCATTAGAGAACCATGGAAGGGAGATTATCTCACCAACACACATACACACAAAGTGCGGCAAACAAGAAGTTTTATTTATCTGAATAGTTTTCCTCTACATGTTTGGTTATGCCTCTATTTATAGTGATTCTAGACTTAAAAGAAACCCTAATGAACCCCCCTTAGGTGGACTTATATGTAGCCCACTTACAATTGACCCAAATAAGTAATAATAACCCAAAGACTATGAAGAAAATAATAAAAATATAAAAATCCAAAAATTACTATCCTAAATATGCTAGAATCAGATTTGTCACCATTAAGAAGTCCCAAATAGA
Source organism: Populus euphratica (assembly GCF_000495115.2). Taxonomy (NCBI): domain Eukaryota; kingdom Viridiplantae; phylum Streptophyta; class Magnoliopsida; order Malpighiales; family Salicaceae; genus Populus; species Populus euphratica. The sequence continues at coordinate 248,538 of NW_011500101.1, forward strand.
CTAGGAAATCTGATCTGAAGGTAGAATGTATTCTAAAGTCTTCTTTCCTTTTGTAGCTCGGATGAATAAGGAATCCTTGTAAGAAAAGCATTCTGAAATAATTATGAATCCTTGCCACTTGGAAACTATGTTGCAGCCCATTAAACATCCTTGTAGAATTAGTATATTTCCAAAATAAGCTGCCACATCCCTTTAGGAAAAGAATCCTAGCCAAATAGGAAGTCCACAAGTCAAAAGGAAGTAAATAACAAAATCTGTACAGCCTCTGGTGACTCGTATTGAGATACCTTCCCGAACTCCGATTGACCTGAAATTTTAACCCAATGTAATATAATATGTCAGGAGACTCCACGTAAAATTTCAGCTCGATCCAACGGTCAGATTGAGAATTATGACTATTGCCGTAAAATTGGATAGTTGCACATTTTACATCAAAATTCAAATTTGACCTTACTTGGATCGTATCATATAAAATTCAGGGAAACATGCTGAGCACTCTTTACTGAGGAATTTGCAGCCGTTAACACCTGAGATTGCACAAGATGTGGAGGATATGCAAGCAGTGGAGTTTATGACTGTGCATGGAGCTCTTCGATCAGGTACTGTTTGTAATTTGAACATGCATCAAAACTAATATAGTCATAATTTGTTACTTAAATGGCTTTGTTTCCAAGCCTATGTCAGGTCTTACAAAATTTTCCTTTTGCAATCTTTGGACTTCATATCTGCATTGTTAACTTTACTTAATGGACATCATAAAGTCAAAAGTGTAACTTCTAATCATTAAAAAGTTCTTAATAGAAATAGTTTTTTCTATGCATTTGTGAACATCCATTGAGAAAATAGAGACTAGATAAAATCATAGCTTTCCTGTTCTTTCTTGTAATAGGTTCTCTTGCAATCTTCATGGAAAAGAGTTTTTATTAATCTTGGTTCTCTTTCCTATCTGCTTCTTAACAAGGATCCTGTATGTATGCTCTTACTTCATTGTATTTGTTCTGCAGGAGGTCACCATGCTTTCATTTCTGAAGTAACGGATTCAGTTAATGCTGCTTATGAAAATTCCTCATCAAGACCAAAATTCTGTCATTTATCAGTCTCCAGCTGCCCACTTCCAATACCATTGCCATTTCCTAAAATCTTTTGTAACCTTGTTGGCCAACACGGTGAGCTCTTGAGCAGCCCGGTTCCAGGTTGTTCATCAAGGGGATCACTTGATGTCCATTCCATCCCCGTGGCTGCTAGACTGCGCTCAAGCACAGCTGTCTTGCCATTTTTGGAGAGCAGGTTGGCAAATCTTCGCAGACTTGGAATTCAGCAAGGAGCCCCTGGGACTCAGCTAGTTAGAAGCTGGGGGTTTGGGAAGGATGAATTAGAAGACATGGAAGAGACCCTATCTAAAATGGTCACAAAACTCGATGACCGTGCGCAATTATCTGACTCGGATTAGGTTGTTTTCTTAACAGTGTAACCTGAACGTGTTTGTTTCTTCATTATCCACGTCTTTTCCCCTCTCCCCATTGTAAAGTGATATTTTTATCAGTTTTTGTCTGGAAGAGATGAGTGACTACAGTGCGGAAAACAATTACGTACGTGTTTCCATTATCTTGAGATGATTGATGCAAGTTCTAAGTTAAGAAAACCATCTCCTCGGAGACTGATACCATCTGCCTCTGGGTGCGTTTCATGTTTTTATTTTACTGTTGTGTTTCCTGGGTTTCTAATTTTTTGTTTTATGTTTAGATGTTTTGTATTATTACTAGGGTAATAGGTCGGTGTGTCTGAACATAAAAAAAAATAAAAATAATGCATGTGTTATTAATATATTTTTTATTTACAAGTCCGGGAAAGTATTTTTAAAAGAAATATTGATACCACGACATTTTTTATTGATAGGGTTAATTCTAGCTGATTTTTTAAATTATCAATATTAGTTTAAAATATAGAATATTAGAAAAATAATTGGATAAAATTGAATGATGGGTTGTAAAAAACACTTCTAATATTATAAAAAAAATAAAAGTTAAATGACAAGTCTAAGCACGTCTGGGCCTTGAAGCCCAGGGTCGTGTCTAGGTTTTCTTTTATTTTTTTGTGGATGCCCATTCCTATTTTCTTAATTAAGCAAGAGACAAGTTGCCTGAGGCATGGGCAACCTGTCACTTGCTATCTCTAGAATCCAGTCACTCTGGCTGTGAAAAATAAGGAAAGGGATTTTTCTGATTTAAAATTTCATTTTCAAGGTACCCCCCAAATTAATATCAACTACTCTAAATCTTAAAAATATCTCAAAATCACTTAAAAATCAATCAAATCTTAAAAATCAAAACTGAACCTATTGACCATTCTCGTCAATTTCAAAGGAAAAATCATGACTTTCAAACTTTTCTCAGCCTTCTACATCAAATTTAGCAATTTTAGTTCTAGAAATCTTGACAACCAATCCTTTTCTTTTTTTTTTATTGTTTTTTAATTACTCGCTCTTTCTTTTAGATCTAAATGAAAATTATTGGTTATTTCAAGGGAGTTATGTATTTTTTTTGTATTTTAACTTTCAGTCCTTTATCTTTTAATTTTATAATTCTCCATAATTCTAAGCCTAACTCTATCTAATTAGACTGTAAAATGACTCAATTGCAAGTGAAATTTTTTTTTTTTTTTTTTAAATGACTTGAGGTGTTTCATTTTTTATATAAATAGTGAAACATCTACAAAAATCTCACATTAGCATATACTAGTTAGTTGACTTGCAGTTTGCTGCAAGCCAAATAATTTTTTTTACACAAACAAATTATTTATTTGTTTAATTTTAAATTGACCATGTTATTTTATCTTGTTTTACTCTTTAGTCAATTATTTATAATTATGACTTTTTATAACATTATAAGTAATTGGACACGAATTCGCAATGCTTTATATCTATATGCAAGATCTAACATTCCATCGTCAATTCTTTTAATGCTATATATTCAAAATTAACTTTTTTAAAACATTGTGATTAACTTTTATTTATTTATTTACGCATTAGTAGTGAAACGATAAGCTGAACTCAAAATTAAGACTTGCTTATGCAAATTTGCAACAACCATATGCTTAGAATGTAACGAAATACCTGTGTTTGGATAGGAACGAGGAAGCTTTCTTTCCCTCCGCCAATACAGGAATCGTCCATGGAAGTCTATTTAAATGACGAGACTATGACTTCAGCAAAAGCCAACTCCTTAATTTTCCCAAATGGGTCTAAGATGAACATCCAAAATGTCGTGGATGATGGCACCCTGCTAGTTTTAGTGCTTGCTCATCCTAGGTCACTACAATATATTTTAGTTGTGCTGCTCTCTCGCGGCCCCACTTAAGAGCATAAGATGGGGTTTTTAGCCTGTATTGAAAAAAGAAAAGAAAAAAAAACGATATAGAGGCTTGGAATTAACATTGTGGGTGGTGTTTTTTATTTTTTGGACATTGATTTTCTGTTTCGGTTTGTCACAGGTGATATTATCTGACCTCTCACTAAATAAAATTTCAAGTAAAATAATAAGCTAAACCTAATAATAGACTCAGATAAAGTCCAATACCAGGAGCCTGAACATGACAGGTTGGTCTGTCCCTTCATCGTCAAGGCCGCGTAGCTCCATACACGTGTCCCCACAACATCCTGCTCTCCATCTCATTCAAGGGAGCTTAATCAGAAATGAAACAAGCTTAAGCTAAGGTAAATTTCGGCAGTAACACAGCACGATAAAAACATGAAGCAACTTCAAACATGCAATTGCTACAAATAGATGCATAAAACGTCAAATCCAAATCATTGAGCAAATCAATTAGTCTTTTTATCTGTATTTTTTTTATATGGTAAAAGCAGCAGCTACTCTCAGTGCTGATTCTTGAAGCTGCACAGGCAACTCTAGAGTACATTATATAGGTGTAGGCGTGGAGGCATGATACGTCCAGGGGAAAAAAACAAAGAAAAACAAAAGGTATAAGAACAACAAAAAATTCCGGTGAGTACACGCCCCATTCAAAATTTCATCTCTTGATGTGTGACATTAGCATAGACCTGCATTGACCAGGAAATCCTTGGAGAAATGAGATCATAATTGGCAACATAGAATACAAACAAAAGATCTCATGACACCTACCTTGCAAATACTATTGTCTGGAGTCATAAGATTCAGAAAAAACGTATCATCACAGCAAACTGAAAGAACAAAGAAACAATAATTGGAACAACATAAGAAATTTAAGTTAAGAATATAAACTTTTAACCTCAATAAATACATTCAGAAGGATGTCACTTAAGAATATTTTATAACTAATGTAACGTTGACTGAAATGATCACCCATGAGAGTTGTTATGATTAGAATAATCATCCCATTTTTATCCTAGCTATAAACATGCAGTTTTTACAGTGAGGAATCTCATGCAGGATGACAGTCAAATGATAGACTAAACACCCCTGAATATAGCTACTATTTGTTTTCCACAAAATACCCTCATGGTGCATGCCAGATGCAATATCTATTCCATGTCCAGTTATTAAAAAAATAAAAAGTGCTTTGATAACTTTCCTCGTTCTGAAAAAAGGGAAAAAAAGATTTAATTTCCTATTTGCAGACTGATTACTTACCTAACTTTATAGACATCTGCTTGATCTCTTTCACCTTCACAATTACTAGCAGGTCTGATCGTATTCTCACGTGCCTTTCAGAGCTCTAACATCAAAAAGGGTGCTCTGAATCTGATATTGGTCAAATTACCATGCCATCAAACCAAACCTACAAAATATATCAGCCATCAGTGACTTGCTTATTAGGGTCTAAAAGTAGTTTGAATGACAGACCTTCACCCCAAAATGTCCTCACTAGCCTTCAGAAACCAATCTTGCAGGTTGCTTTAATTCATAGACAGACCTCACTCCTTTACTTGTGTTAGAAACAACATTGAAGAAGCTTGACGACAAAACATTACCGTCGTTTTTCATATTTCTTAGCAAACTCTTTTAGTAGCAATTGTTGCCGAAAAGCCAAATATTTATCTACACTAGTTCCAGCCCACTGCTGACAAAAGCTTTCATCAGTTGGAACAAATGAACTAAGAGGAAATGGCCCCTTTGGAGCTTTCTTTAAGGCAACCAAGAACCTATGGCGAGGGCGAATTCTCTGGTCTAAAGACAAGCTTAAGTACATAGGGTATTTGGTCAAGGATTGCACCTCATTACGAAGTTCATTGATCAAATACTTGTACTTTGGCTTTAGATTGTCTTCCAGTGACAGAGATAATACCTGATAAGATAAGCAGCAGAATCATTAAACATTTACTAGAAATCATGAAAATGCATAAAATCAAATAACAAGCTTTCATAATGCACATTAATATATGATGAAAACCATTTTTATCTCTATATTTGTTTTGCATCTTCCCTCCTTGACATGTGAAACCTACTTATAGTAAAAGCAAAGACAGCATTGAGTTCTCTAAAAATATGAAGATAAACATAACCATATAGAGAAAGCAATCCATTTTCCGTAGCAAACAACCAAAACATATTCAGCATAAGAAGAGAAAATATTTTTAATGAGGATACAAAAGGAATCTAAAAATATAAAGAAAAACATAGCCCATATCAAGAAACCAATCCATATTCTGTAGCAAATAGCCAAAGCATATCTAGCATAAGCAGAGAGAGAGGTTTTTTTAATGAGGATACAAAAGGAAGCAAATTAACCTGTGTAAGGCTGGTCAAGACTTTCAAGATGTCACCATTATGCATCCCGATACTCCTCAGGAAATTGATCCTTGGGATGAATCCATCATCAATGCTGTAATGAAGGAGCTGAGGATGTTTTGTTACCATCTTTACTACGCTATCTCTGGATGCTCCCAGCTCCCTGGATAGAAAAAGATAGCGAGTATTCCATGATACATCAATCCGCTGAACCAGGATTTGAGGGCTCAGCTGCACAACTTTTCCTATATTTTTTTCATCAATTCCAACCTCCTCAACCAAATATCTAACTGTGGGTTTTAGAGAATTCTCAACACTATAAGAAAATAGAGATGGAGCAGCAGCAATTATCTGCCCTATTCTGGAATCTGGAATACCTAAACCAATCAAGAAAGCAGTATGAGACTTCAAATTACTCTCCACTGTATATTCTAGAATTTGCGGTTGCCTCAAAAGTATTCTTTTTATATCTCTGTGTTTGACGCCAATACTCTGCAGGTACTCCAATCTCTCCCGTGCAGAACATACATTTATTCGGAGTGATGGCATGTGCCTCTCATAGATTTGGATAAAGTGTGATTCCTTGAGCCCAAACGTGCTTAGGTAATCCAAAAGGGGGAGCCACTTTTCATCCAAATCTATTTCTTCAGATAGCTTTGGATATCTGTCCTCAGTAGATTTCCCTGTTATTAGCTGCAACCACAGAGAACATCTAAGCTTTTTTTGCATCATTAGTACAGTATACATGAAAATCTAAAATCTAACCATACCTTTCCTTGTCCATTAATGTCAGAGGAATCAGCTTCTTTTGTTCTATTTTTAGTACCATAGAAGTTTCCAACCATACTCTTTTCCTGAATGTTCTCGCTAGTTCTCGAATTGAATAATCTCTGGCCAGCTGCAAGCACAAATTTTTCCTTCAGGCATTATCATCCCTTAAAAAATTCTCAAAGCGTTGACAGAACATTAGAGCATACCTTCTCTGGTACTTGTTTTCTTCTGCGAATTAACTCTTTTCTTTCCATCGACTTCAAAATCCACAGGCTCTGCAAATTCATCCTGAATAAACATTCAACAGAGAGATTAAAAGTAGCTAACAACTAATCCATGCAGTAGCCACTCAATAATATTTTCTTAATCATAATCAATTGTAAATAATATCACATCATCATTTGGTAAAAAGATTCTTACAGTGCGTCAAGGATTGGTGGAAGTGGAAGGAAATCAAAATGAGGTGAAATAGATGGTCGTCAGGGTTTTGGCATTTACTTTCATATCTATGAACGATTACCTAGAAAGTATGCTTGGAAGTTTCTAACATTTTTTTCCTTGAGAGGAAAAAGAACTCACATCACATACTGACAAGTTTAAAATAGTAAAGTAAAAAAACAAGAAATTATTAATTTCAATTTAATCTTGCCAGGTAATTCACTAACAGAAAACCATCAGATTTATGACATTCACTAATAAAATCCACTAAATATCCATCTAATGGTTGATATTTTTTCGGTAAGCTTATTAATCCTTTTCTTTTCCTTACACCTACATGTTTCTTCTTTCAAGATAAATACACAATTCAAATTGGAAAATTTAAGAAGAAAATGAACACATAAATACAAGCTTCACCAATATTCAACAATTTGAGAGTATAAATTAGTTAAAAAAAATTGAAAACAAAAAACCAGGCAAAGAGAGAGACATGGCAAATGAAAGTTGAAGGCTAGCAAAGGAAGTATAAAACAGAAACTCACATCCAGCAACCAATCATCAAGACCGGTATCAGTATCGTAGAGACTGAAGGTGTGGCCGTAGCGTGATTTTCGTTTAGGGTTGAGAATCTTAGCATTTGAATGGGTGGATAAAACCCTAACAGTCATACTGCCTTGTCTGCCTTCTCTTCTTATTATTCTGCTCACTGATTCTGCACTCAAGTAAACATGAGAATGATGGGAAAGAGAAAGAGCAAGAGAGTGAGAGAGGAGAGTAGGGTTTAATGGATAAACAGAACAAACTGCCATCTCTTTATGCTTACGCTTTTCAGGTTTTTGATAGCCAGAGAATGATAAATTTTCAGATAGAATATGATTGTGAGGGAATATGCCCTTAAACCCCACCTCGCCTCTGATAATATAAATCCCATCTCGTTCACTTGTTAACTAAATTAACGGGTGGTCTAGAAACATGCTAGCTGATGCTTCTACATTAAAATAATATTTTTTAAAATTATTATTTTAATGTTAATATATTAAAAAATCAGAAAATCTTAAAAAATATTATTTAAAAAAATATATTTTTTATAATTTTGTGTCTAAATCACATTTGAATTAATTCAATTTGACTCTTTCATCTGGTAGGTTTAAAAATAATTCAAATAATAATAAAAAAATATATAGTTTCACCTCAAATAAATATTTAAGACAAGATTCATATAATAAATGTTAAAAGAATATTATATTAAATTAATTCAGATTAAATTGAGTTAATTTATCAATCTCTATAATAAGTTATAAAATTATAATAACTTTATAAAAAATAAATTAAAATAAGTTATAAAACTTAATTTTTAATAAATTCAATGTTGAATGATAAAATTCAAAAAAAAAATTAAAAATAACATGAGTCAACTCGGTTTAATTTGTCAAACCCACAACCTAAATCATGAGATTAGAACAACTCAATAAAAAAACAATTTAAAACAAATTATTAAACTTAATTCTTAATCAATCTAATATTGAAAAATTAAATTAAAAAATAATTAAAAAAATTCTAGTAAATCATAATAATATATCAATCTCGTGACCCGAGTAATGAGATATGGATAATATCTAGAAAGCAAAAATTATAAAACCTAATTTTCAATAAATTCAATATTGAATGATGAGATTGAAAAAAAAAACAATTAAAAAAATGATATTAGTCAACCTGTTTTAACTTGTCAAACCCACAACTTGGATTATAAGATCAAGCCAACTAAATAAAAAATAAATTAAAATAAATTATGAAACTTACCTAATTAAAAAGAATTATTCAAGTCAATTAAGATTAGCATGCCAAACTCGTAGTTTAGGTTATGAGTTATAGATAATCTCTAGAAAGCATACCAAAACACATCACGAAACTCAGTTTTTAATTAACTCAATATTAAAAAATAAAATAAAAAATTGATTAAAAAAATTACTCGAATTAATCAGAGTTAACCAAACTTATGATTTAGGTCATGAGATGTGAATAATCTCTAGAAAGCATACCAAAATAAATCACGAAGTCTAATTTCAAATCAATTCAATATTAAATGTTGAAATTAAGAGAAAAAATCAATTTGCAAAAAAAAAAACTCGAGTCAACCGAATTAAGATGTCATACTTGTTGTCTCAGTCACAAGTATAAAATAACCTTATAAAAATTAAATATAAAAAAATATAATATTTAATCCTTAATAAACCTAATATTGAATAATAAAATTTAAATTTAAAAATAGATTAGAAAAAAGAAGAACAAGAACAAGAACAAGGGGTGTTGTAAAACCGCCTCCTCCCTTAGTTTTTCGTTTAGAGAAAAAGGTCAATAAAAAAAAAATCGAGTTAATTGAGTTAACCTATCAAACTCGTAATTCAAGTCATAAGTATGAGCTACCCATATAAAATATAAATTATAAAAAATTATAAAATCTAATTCCTAATAAACCTAATATTGATGAATCTAATTAAAATTAAACAAAAAACATCAATTAGAAATAAGAAAACCAAAAACAAATATTCCAGTGAATAATATTATATAAGGAGGGGTATAGTAAAATCCCTTCTCTTTTAGGTTTTTTGTTAATGATAACTAATACAAAGCTATTTCTTTATCATCTATCATTAAATTATTAAATTTGATTAAAATAATTATTAAATTAAAATAAAATATAAAAAAGGATGAGGTTTTATTATACCTATGGACATAAATCACTATTTATTATGATAGTGATTTGACAAAATTATTCTTGATCTAAAAACCTTTAAACTAGGCATAAAGGAACGATTATCTTTTTACTATTATACAATTGTCTTTAACAATTTGTGTAGGAATAGTTTTTTAATTTTATTTTTTAGATTCATTCTAATTACTCATTTGATCCTATAATAAAAAAATAAAATGTCTTTTAATTAGCAGTGTTATAGTCTTTCTAGTTTTCTAAAATAATAAAATTGTTGTGTTATCCTTCAAGACAAAAACAACATCACTCTCTCATAAGAGCTTTTTAATCCTTTCATATTTGTGTGTTATTGTTAATGTAAAAGTTACTCAAGGACATTATTGTATTTGATCATAAAATTAATATTACTAAAAAAAATATGTTAGTGTGTGTATAGTATATATCATTGAATCAGCGATGTATACGAAGTTGTCAATCACTGACACGACTAAAAGGTTGATGTCTTCTCCCAAGTGCAGGAGTGTCGAAGTAATAAATAACCCGGCAAGACCGGGGTCGAACCACAAGGAGGTTAATTGTACAAATTATAAAAAACAATTAAAAAACAACAATAACAACAACA